>NC_083483.1:1785455-1797955 GCF_030014155.1 Tachysurus vachellii | reverse complement strand
ATTGACAGACTGCAGACGGTTTTGCTGACGCACTCGTTTTCCTCCCTCGCTCTTTTCCTTTTCTTTTAATGGCGAAAGCTTTTCTGTTCGCTCGGACATATTTCATTACGAGGGCACGCTTTAAGAGCCGTGGAGTTTAATCTCGCTAAAACCTCGGAGCATCGGCCAACGCTGCTACAGTGACACTCCATCACACTCTCGCTCTCTTTCTCTCTCTCTCGCTCTGTCGCTTTTTTCTTTCCCTCTTTCCCATCTACACCGTCTCTCCCCCTCTCACTTTTTTTAATCAGACTTTATTTATTTCTTTTTGGTCCTCAGTGCAGTTGTTTACTCTCGACGACGCCACCTTTATAGATGTCTTAAAGGCTTAGAAATAGAAAGATTTCTCTCATAAATTAAAATATCAAAGGTTCTTCTTCAGGTTTTTTTTTTTTTTTTCTTTTTTACTTTTCTACCTTTCACAGGAGCTCGGGGAAAATCCCTTTATCCACGCTTCTCATTTGAACTTGTAGGAGCTTAACTCTTATTTCTCATTTACTGACTTTAGCTTTATCTGCTTTAGAGTAGAACCGCTTTCGTGACTCAAAACATACGAGCGATGTTTCTCAAAATAGAAGGATAAAAGTGTGAAGGTGTAATAACACACACGCAAAGGGCCGCAGTTGGTCCTGAACGATTATTATTTATTATAGATGATGTGTAATGTCATGATGTGGAAGCAGGAAATCACCTCCAGCTTTTTTGCACTTTAAGAATCAGACGAAATGCTTTTTTATCCGTTTAGGGTTACATACTCGAGCTCCAGCTTTACCTCAGCACTGTTACAAAGTGCTGACACTGGAGACTCCTTCCATGGTAACACATCACAAGAAGTGTGTTAATATTAGTATTAACCTTCTAGACACTCTCACTCACTCACTCATTCATCTTCTACCGCTTATCCTAACTACCTCTGGTCACGGGGAGCCTGTGTCTATCTCAGGCGTCATCAGGCATCAAGGCAGGATACACCCTGGACGGAGTGCCAACCCTTCACAGGGCACACACACACACACACACTCTCATTCACTCATGCAATCACATACTACGGACAATTTTCCAGAGATGCCAATCAACCTACCATGCATGTCTTTGGACCGGGGGAGGAAACCGGAGTACCTGGAGGAAACCCCCGAGGCACGGGGAGAACATGCAAACTCCACACACACAAGGTGGAGGCGGGAATTGAACCCCCAACCCTGGAGGTGTGAGGGGAACGTGCTCACCGCTAAGCCACCATGCCCCCTACCTTCTAGACAGATCAGGAAATTAATCAACACCTTCTGACCGATCAGAATACAGCAGCTTTGTTAAACCGTCTTGAAATTACGTCAGTTAAGAATTAACGGTAATTCTGCTACGGATTGTGAACATAAAGAGGTTTACACGCCTGCTAGTGGATTTCGTATATTACTTCTTACAGTATGGTTTAAATTTAGCTCCTATCTCACACACTCGCCGCAGGAACACACACACACTTTTAAACCTTCTAATTATAACACCATATAACGATACTATGATCTGTTCATTTTCTCACAAGACATTGGATGCCACACACACACACACACACACACACACACACACACACAGCCTGTTTAAATCACCAAACCGGTATTCCAATTAAATCTTATTAAAAGCAAGACCATCGTTATTGTGTACATTTAACACAAGTCTGTTACATACAGTGCAACACTGAGCTTCAGTCACTCCTCACTTTTCTTTCATAAGAATACATTCTGTTTTCATAAACTGACTAAAATAGACCCTTAAATTATATAGAACTATTTTAGTCTGCTTCCCTGTTTCTTAAAAACGAAACTTTGCTTGTTATTAAAGGAGAACATTTACTTTCGCAAGGTGACTTTATTCTATGGTTGCTGTAGAACTCTGTATGTACGTGTAAAAGACCTGCAAAACCTACAGAAACAAGAGATCCAGACCTCCTGTGGTTTTCTTAGTCAGTTACAGCCATATGCTCATATATATATGCATTGTGTCCTCTCAGAACTTTCTGGTGTCTGAAGAAGAAAGTTTACTTCCATAAAGAAATCTAGTCAAACCTGTCACTGGACGAAGTAAAAGCAGCCAACCAGAGTGCATGCTTTGGCTGTTGGTCTCAGACAAACTGTCTCAATCCCTGTTACAGCTAAGAAACTATTTTTTTTTATGTTGTGTAGCGATGATGTACTATTACATTTTGTAAGAAGGCAAACGTTCTTATCCAGAGTAACTTGTAAAGTGTGCCCACAGCTCTTGACAAAGTACTTTGAGAATGCTTTAGGATTCGTGACCCAGAATTCTTACTGGTTTAAGCATGTTCTGGAGTGGCCTAGTTGGTAACGGAAAGGCGTAGAGCCAATTAAGTGCATAAACAATAAAATGAAGAACAATCAATATAAAAGTAAAGGCAGAGAAAAAAAAGCATCAAAGTATGCAAGCCAATATCTGGGGCCTTAAATATTGTCTGAAAAAGTAGGTCATTAGATGTTTTCCCCCCAGAAAGAAACATCTTATGAGCAAGAAAAAACATTGAGTGGACTGCTCATTCCTGCAGGCTCCCTTGACCAATCCCACAGGCACCCTTGACCAATCCCAAAGGCACCCTTGACCAATCCCGAAGGCTCCCTTGACCAATCCCAAAGGCACCCTTGACCAATCCTGAAGGCTCCCTTGACCAATCCCAAAGGCACCCTTGACCAATCCCGAAGGCTCCCTTGACCAATCCCAAAGGCACCCTTGACCAATCCTGAAGGCTCCCTTGACCAATCCCAAAGGCACCCTTGAACAATTCCAAAGGCACCCTTGATTAATCCCATTCATTCCTGCAGTCACCTTTGATCAATCCCCATAATTCCTGCGCATATACTTGAACAATCCCGCAGTCACCCTTGACCCATCCCACTCATTCCCACAGTCACCCTTGACCAATCCCGCTCATTCCTGCAGTCACCCTTGACCAATCCCGCTCATTCCCACAGTCACCCTTGACCAATCCCGCTCATTCCTGCAGTCACCCTTGACCAATCCCGCTCATTCCCACAGTCACCCTTGACCAATCCCGCTCATTCCCACAGTCACCCTTGACCAATCCCGCTCATTCCCGCAGTCACCCTTGACCAATCCCGCTCATTCCCGCAGTCACCCTTGACCAATCCCGCTCATTCCCACAGTCACCCTTGACCAATCCCGCTCATTCCCACAGTCACCCTTGACCAATCCCGCTCATTCCCACAGTCACCCTTGACCAATCCCGCTCATTCCTGCAGTCACCCTTGACCAATCCCAAAGGCACCCTTGATTAATCCCATTCATTCCTGCAGTCACCTTTGATCAATCCCCATAATTCCTGCAGATATACTTGAACAATCCCGCAGTCACCCTTGACCCATCCCACTCATTCCCACAGTCACCCTTGACCAATCCCGCTCATTCCCACAGTCACCCTTGACACCAGAATGTTTACTTAACCTTGTCCACTCCCACAGAAATTCAGACCAATCCCTTCAGCTCCTACAGACACTTTTGACCATCTGCACCACCACAACACAGAAACTTGAT
Organism: Tachysurus vachellii; assembly: GCF_030014155.1. Taxonomy (NCBI): domain Eukaryota; kingdom Metazoa; phylum Chordata; class Actinopteri; order Siluriformes; family Bagridae; genus Tachysurus; species Tachysurus vachellii. Next base: position 1,794,358 of record NC_083483.1, on the reverse strand, counting down.
CATCAGGAACTCACTTGGTTCCAGTTCCCCCTTTTTTTTTTTTAAGATTTCTGAATTAATACAGTAAGTGTCAGGTGAACCAGCTGCCATATTCATGAGCCTCTAAGGCTAATAAAAGTGGTCTTTGTCCTGGGAAGCTGTAGACTGGTAGGATTGATCCTAAAGGATGAAAACCAGGTTAGGGTACAGATCTTTTGTACCTAGTGAAGTGTTGGTTGGTGATTGTTCTGATTATATTTGATGGTCTGAGCTAATGTACTGTGAAATCCAACCCTGCAAATCTCCCTATCCATCTGGCTTTTCCACTTTCTTTACCATATCCAGTTGTTCTTTCCTCACCTCCTCCAGATTTCCCAGTGCCTGCCTTTCCCATGCTCTCTCACTCATGGTCTTTTCTTTTCTCTAGTCCTAGTCATTTCTTCTTCTTTCCCTCCAGGCTCCCACTTTCCTCTTTGTGCTCGACTAGTACGGCCAGAACCCAGCAAGTGTTGATCCTCCTGGAGACTGGTCCTGAAGCTGTGTGTGTTTGGCTGCTTTCTCGTTTTGTCTTGTTTACCTCCTCTGAGATAATAACAGTATACACGCATCCATCTGCTAACGAGAGACTACGAGTTCCACAGAGTTTGACAGTCTGCATCATATCTAAGTGGTATCTTTCCTCTCTCTCTCTCTCTCTCTCTCCTGCTCTCTATTTTGGCTTCATGTACACCTTTGTTGTTGGTTCAAGTGAAAATCCGCCATGTTGGGCTGATTCCTGTTGGCTTTTGCTCGTGTGCCTTAGGGGGCCATCTGTTTGCTGTTTCTCCAACACTACAGCTCATTTCATTCGGAATTTGTATGTTTCCATGAATCGTCCTGTGATTGGTCTTGCAACTCGGATTGTTTTGACTAAATTATTTGCAAATTTATAGATTATATGTAGATTCATAATTCTGGATTTTGGTTTGGTTTAATTTGCAAAAGGTAAGAAAACAGTGTCCGGTTTTGTTTTGTCTTTTAAACAGTACTGTACAAGCCATTGTAGGATCTGCTGAACATTACTGCTTATTCAACAGCATCCTACTCTAACAATATGCTCTTAGATATTTTCCCAGAAATGCAGATCTTACAGTACTTACATTGTTGGTGCATAGGTTTAATGAAAGATCTAGTTCATTATAATTGATTTCCTTCACTATCTGTATTTTCTTGTAACGTCTAAAGCAAATGGACTAGTTTTCACCAGAACGCATTCAATTTTATGTGGCACCGTTTTAAAAGCACACTGTAATGCATGTGTGGACAAGCAGTTACGCTTTAGTGTCTGAAAGCTACTTAATTATATTAGACTGCAAGCTGAAGTACTGTAATTACCTGAGATTTTGCTGAGTCATGTGTTTTCAAACTGTACACACTCCATCCAAATTCACAAAAGAGCTAAACGCATTAGTGACGACGCACCAGAATGAAAATTCTTGGCCAAAACCTGAAAATCGAACGTGAGCTGCAGCTACACCACGAATTTCTTAAACACACGTATGACAACTAGCTAGACAGCTAGACAATATTAACAGAGCTCGAGAACTTGAACGATTATTCGTCTAAATCAACTAATTCTATATTTTTAAACGGATGAATGGCATTGCCATGCTAGCAGGTACTTTTATTTTTTGCCACTTGTTTTTCTGTATTTTAAGTATTATGTGGTGTATCAGACATTTTGACGGTTGACAGACAGAGTTTTAATCACCTTATAATTTTTAAGAAGTTTAGGTTTTGTAGCACCGTTACATCATAACCCTGTTTACACATTATCCGTCATTTCTACTTTTCTCCCATCACCTCAGCATCCATGTCATCTCTGGGGCCGACGTTGGGACTACAAAAGTCTAGCTCTCTGGAGAGTTTGCAGACAGCCATGGAGGAAGCTAATAAGGGCAGCGTTCCCTTCCATCGGCCTGCTGGTCCTATGGTACGTGGCCGTGGTTGCAACATGAGCTTCCGGCAGGCCATCGACAAGTCCTACGATGGCCCCTCGGAGCCTGAGGACGGTAAGAGCGAGACAACATCAGTAACACTGTTGACCTTATTTTAAAGAGCTCTTCCTCCTTATGGACCTTACAGTTCCATATTTTTTAGTGTTGCAAACTGAAATGGGTTTAAATAAGAGTGAAGCATGGTGGTGGTAGCATGCCATTGATCATTAAGCTTGTAGTATACCCTAATATAAAATGTGTCAAAACAAACCAGCCCATAATATTGGGAAATATACTGTATAGGTAGAGTATATATAAGTAGAGTTTGCAAATAATTTCGCTAATAAACAGTTAAAATTGTAACAAAATGTTAAGTGTAAGTATTTACCCCATTGCTATGACGATAGGTCCCGGTTACGTCCGTTTACGTTTTTGCAAACATGTCTAATGGTTCAAGTAAATACTTACTCAAGCCAATATAACAAACTACCAGACATACGCTGCATATATGTAGCTGTTATGCCTAACAAGCAAGGCCACATGCTAATAAAATCCTCTACATGATCGATTTGTGATCAGTTTTAACACTGACGTAGGAAGCCTTCGTTTGTTGAGGATTAATGATTTAAAGACTAATTTCAGTAATACATTTCAGTGTGGTTCTGCTTTTAGATACAAAACAATTTTTCATGATGAATGGCTTCAATAGTTAATGAATCACCAGTTCAGGAAAAAAAAAATCAGTTTGTCAAAGGAGTCATAAATCATACCAATATGGTGACACAGGCAAATGGTTCTGTTAATGCTCGCATTTTTAAAACGAGTGAAATATTAAATTAGTAATAACCTATTAATGAAAAGTGTCTGTGTGCTGAATATTAACTACTATGGATTTAGATAAGTACAGTATGTACCAATTGTGCCAGACATATGGTTATCGTTAGCATCATTGCATACCAAACTAATCACCTTACCCCTTTCTTAGACAGGAGGTGGAGGCTTTCACATTATTTAAGGCTACAAATCTTCAGAAACCTGAAGATTGATCTGTCTGTCTGTCTGTCTATCTAAATTCTTTTTTTCCATGTTCTTTTAAGATTGTGTCTTGATTACAAGAGACCAATAAACTGTATTCTGTAACACACTGATCAATAACGGCTGTTTTCCGTGTCAGATTATACACTGAAAATGACTGCGTAGTTTAGGTCAATAAATGCAGACTATCCTTTAAAATGAGCTTGTATTCGCGTGGAGGTTCGTTCTGTCAGTTAGCATGACGTCCACACTACTGTAACTGTAGCTGTGTAGTTTGTGGTTATCCTGTTTCGTCCTCCTGTTGATGGATTTCAGATGAGCATTGTAGCATTGCTCACAGTCAGATTGGTCATCACTGTACACAATGGCACTGAATTGGCTATGTGTTGCATTATGTGTTATAAGATCAATGAATAGCTGATGACCAAAGTATTTTTAATTTTGTTTTATGATTTGGCATGAATCCAGCTCTTTTAATAGGTGTTTATATGAATTTACTGTAGATTACTCTGAGGACAGCTCAGGCAGGGACACGCCTGCCAGTAGTTCCTCACGCCAAGAACTAGAGGATGGAGGTAAAGACAAAAAGAAGACCAAAAAGAAGAAGGAGAAGAAAACCAAGACCAAGAAGAAAGATGATGCTGATGACCCAGATAAGAAGACCAAGAAGAAGGGTTTTGGACTCTTGAGGTAAACCTCAGTTCAATTCTATTGCTTCACGTTATACATCAGACATCATAAATCTTTAAATGTTTCCTTCGTGCACAGATTTGTTTGTAGAAACTATTTCACCAGGCCCATATTTCCTCCTGTGGATAACAATCTGTTAAGATTTTGTTCAGATTGTTATCCATATTTCAACATGTTTTCAAGCAAATTATAGGAACATCTGGCGATGGGTGTAGAATCCTTTGCGTAGCTTTCGTTAAGATGTTTGTAATAACGTGTAGAAATGTTTAAACCAAAAGTTTGAAAAAAACAGAAACTTCAAGTTGGGAAAGAATGCTTTTGTTGTTTTTAATGCGAGCTAAAATTCTTGGCAGCGAAGGAAAACCTGTCATATACTTCATGTATAAATAAACCAAGCCTGGTTGCAGAACATTTCCCAGAATTTTTATTTTTTTTTTTTTGTGTGTGAAGCGTCTCGAAAAGGACGTCTCACTCATTTATCCACAACAGTCATTCAGTGGACCTGATGTACCATCAGCATGCTTATCTTCTTGATAAGGACTGGCCAGAAGCTCATACAAGCATGCTTTGATTATTTATCACCGAGTAAGAGAAGCTTTTCAGATATAAAACAGTCCACCAGGAACCAGTCCAGCTTATTCGCTGCAAAATCTCATCATGTTCACTTGATGAAACCGGACCAAAGTGTCATGATCGTCCTGACCGTTGGAGATTGTTGCTTCATAGATCTCACAGATCTTTATAGAAATAAGTTGACTCATATTCAAGATGCACTCCTCTGGGAAGTCTTTTCACTAAATGTTGGAGTGTAGATGTAAAAAAAAAAAAATGTTGTTTGGGGATGTTTTGGAGACTCCAGTTTCAGTTCATCCCAAAGAGTGAAGTTCTCCCACTCCAATCTTAACCTCCTTCATGGAGCTCGGGCTTGGTGAACAGGGGCATTGTCATGTTGGAGCAGAGTTTGAGCTTCTAATGGAAGGTCAGTGAAGGGAAAAATGTAATGCTACAGAATATAAGAACATTCTGTTCAATTATGTGCTTCTAAATTTGTGGCAGGGTCACAGTGTCTTAGTGGTTAGCACGTTCGCCTCACACCTCCAGGGTTGGGGGTTCGCTTCCCGCCTCCGCCTTGTGTGTGTGGAGTTTGCATGTTCTCCCCGTGCCTCGGGGGTTTCCTCCGGGTACTCCGGTTTCCTCCCCCGGTCCAAAGACATGCACGGTTGGTTGATTGGCATCTCTGGAAAATTGTCCGTAGTGTTTGATTGCATGAGTGAATGAGAGTGTGTGTGTGTGTGTGTGTGTGTGCCCTGCGATGGGTTGGCACTCCGTCCAGGGTGTATCCTGCCTTGATGCCCGATGACGCCTGAGATAGGCACAGGCTCCCCGTGACCCGAGGTAGTTCGGATAAGCGGTAGAAGATGAGTGAGTGAATTTGTGTCAGCAATCTGAGGAATGGCGATGTTTTTTTTTCTTTTTTAAACCCTCAAAACTTCTGCAGAGTTAAAAGTTCATATAATCGTGTGGGCCACAGTAGCTAATGTCTTTCTCCTTTGCAGTTTAATGGGTTTTTTTTTCATCATTTTCTCTGTACCACCTTACCCCTGAGTGTTCCAGAAAATCTGAAATCAATTACAAACGAATTCTGGTTTAAAGGAAGTGGTGATTTGACATCATTTTCAGGAAAATTTGAATGAAATAGCCTTGCTGTTGAACTCAGGGCAGAAGCTATGCGGAGCAGCGCTTGGCTAAGATTAGTGAGGGCCCCTTGGCGCAGCTGCATGCTGAGGCCCAGTGGTAATTACTGAACTGCAGTAATTAAAGACATGCAAAGATGTATGGCGTCCACAGGACTAGCAACTCGCAGCTTGTATTTTGACTGATTTACTTGTAACTGTTACTCACTGACCTGTAATTTGGTTATCTTTATGAAGATGTTTATACTGCCATTTGTATTCATAGTTTTCCTTCCTGCAGAACCTGGCAGGAACCTGGCAGGAACCTTTAATAATAACCTCTGGAGTTGGAAATGAGAAATGAAACAACTGACTCTCACTCACTCAGTTCCTAAACTGGCTTTTCTACTCCGGTGCCTTGTTATCAAATGTGAAGTAGAACGTAATTAGCCGTAAAGCTATACTGTAATGTACAAACTGGAAGTGATCATTTAGTTTCTTCCTCTTTAAACGAGCACCAAAGATTTGTTTACAGGCCGTCAGAAGTAGAACGTTCAGAAGAAAATTCACAGTTTGGTCTGATGTGAAAATTAGAGACTGCCTTTTAGTCAATAAAACAAATTCTGTCTCAAACTCACGTAGTAAGGTCCTCTTATGTAGTAGGATATTAAAAAACAAAATGTTTCATTTCGTCATCTTTTATGAACAAAAGCAACCGAATCGGAAAAAAAATCAAAATAATTTCACACTTTATATTAGGATAAAAATGGCTCCTATTGACAGTTTACTGTGTCGTCAGTTTTCTCGATATGTTTAATAAGCTTCATGCTAGGCGGTCGCAGCGAGCTAGTGAACGACGTGCTTCTAGAGCTTGTAAAACTCTAATTTATTCTCAAATATCAAGCAGCACCAACAACGGTGGCCTGAAAGTGCAGATTTTTCCAAAAGAGGTTATAATAATATCAGATTCAAGCATTTTCCACTCGAGCCAGTGTTGTGAAACACATCAATTCGCTGAACACCTCTCAAAGTACATGAAGAAAACCCCAAATCCTTCCATCTCAGCTGCTCTCTACATCACAGGGAGGAGGAAAGCCACTTCCAACTTGACCTCAAGCCTGTTAGCAGCCGTTCCGCTCCTACTCAGGCATGGTGGTGTCGATTAGAAAGCTTGTTTACGTGCAGACTGCAGCCTGTGACAGTAATCTGTGATGTGCTGAAATGGTGATACTTTAATTTCACTCTTCTTCCTGTGAGTTAGCATTATTTCATTATTTCGGTCAACTTTCAGGCAGGGCACTGTAAATTATTTACTGTAAACTTTTCAAGAAATTAGACACTATTACAGTAAATGATACTGTTAATTCTTATTTCCCTGTTTCTTATTTCCCTTTGCAGCAGCTTTGATTGATTCCCTGTAACTTAAAAAAGCAGTTCCAAACGATTCCCTGTAACTAAAATGTAGTTCCAAATGATTCCCTGTAACTAAAATGCAGTTCCAAATGATTCCCTGTAACTTAAAAAGCAGTTCCAAACGATTCCCTGTAACTAAAATGTAGTTCCAAATGATTCCCTGTAACTAAAATGCAGTTCCAAATGATTCCCTGTAACTAAAATGCAGTTCCAAATGATTCCCTGTAACTAAAATGCAGTTCCAAATGATTCCCTGTAACTAAAATGCAGTTCCAAATGATTCCCTGTAACTAAAATGCAGTTCCAAATGATTCCCTGTAACATAAAAGCAGTTCCAAATGATTCCCTGTAACATAAAAGCAGTTCCAAATGATTCCCTGTAACTAAAATGCAGTTCCAAATTATTCCTTGTAACATAAAAGCAGTTCCAAATGATTCCCTGTAACTTTTATAGCAGGTCCAAATGAGTCCCTGTAACTTTAAAGCAGGTCCAAATAATTCCCTGTGACTATAATACAGTTCCAAATGATTCCCTGTAAATTAAATGCAGTTCCAGATGATTCCCTGTAACTTAAATCCACTCCAAATGATTCCCTGTAACTAAAATGCAGTTCCAAATGATTCTCTCTAAATTAAAAGCAGCTTGAAATGATTCTATGTAACATAAAAACAGTTTCAAATGATTCCCTGTAAATTAAATGCAGTTTCAAATGATTCCCTGTAACTAAAATGCAGTTCCAAATGATTCCCTGTAACTAAAATGCAGTTCCAAATGATTCCCTGTAACATAAAAACAGCTCCAAATGATTCCCTGTAACTTAAAAGCAGCTCCAAATGATTCCCTGTAACTAAAATACAGGTCCAAATGATTCCCTGTAACTAAAATGCAGTTCCAAATGATTCCCTGTAACTAAAATGCAGTTTCAAATGACTCCCTGTAACTAAAATGCAGTTCCAAATGATTCCCTGTATCTAAAATGCAGCTCCAAATGATTCCCTGTAACTAAAATGCAGTTCCAAATGATTCCCTGTAACATAAAAGCAGTTCCAAATGATTCCCTGTAACTAAAATGCAGTTCCAAATGATTCTTTGTAACTAAAATGCAGTTCCAAATGATTCCCTGTAACATAAAAGCAGTTCCAAATGATTCCCTGTAACTTTAAAGCAGGTCCAAATGATTCCCTGTAACATAAAAGCAGGTCCAAATGATTCCCTTAACTTTAAAGCAGGTCCAAATGATTCCCTTAACTTTAAAGCAGGTCCAAATAATTCCCTGTGACTATAATACAGTTCCAAATGATTCCCTGTAAATTAAATGCAGTTCCAGATGATTCCCTGTAACTTTACAGCAGTTGTAGATTATTATATATTCATGATAGAATATATTAGACATTCAGACGCTCAGTCCACCGATGTGTGCTGGAGGTTTTTGTGGTAAAATGCTGCGTTTCTCTCCGGCTGCTAAGATGTTCTTGTTAGCGGTGTTAGCTCTCCACAGAGAGACATGAACAGCGGGACTCGTCAGTAATTCAGTGCTACACAGCTCATAAAAACACTAATAACTGCCGGATTAGCAGCAGCCCTGTGTGAGTGGTTATATATCCCCAACGTGTACAAGCCGTATATTTTACTTTTAAATTCCGCAGCCTTCACAGAAAAGTCTTCTGAATAATCACAAATTATAGAGTCATAAATTCAGAAATGTATTCATTTACTTTTACACAATTTATTAGTTTTACCTGAATTTTTCTTTTTTTGTTTCCCCTCATGATTTTTTATTTTTTATTTTTACACAATTTTACACAGTTACTTTCACTTGTGTATTTAAATCGTATCGAGTCATTTTCACACTTTATTTTATCACGCTGAATTTTGTTCTTTTTCCAATTTTCTGTCCCACGATTCACTTATACGATTCACTTATACGATTCATTTACTTTTACATTTTTTTTAACATGATTTATTTTTCACCTTTGAGTTCCACATGATCATTTATTTTAATTCCTTTTTACAGATAATTCTTATCTTTTCATGATTCACGTGTAGTTTTATTTTGCATTCAAACGAACAGACGTGCGTGATTTATCCGTTAACAACGGACACTGGTGGTTTTCACACTTATCATGTGCAACAAAT
>NC_083483.1:1760455-1775455 GCF_030014155.1 Tachysurus vachellii | reverse complement strand
TGTGTCTGTGTCTCTGTGTGTGCGTGTCTGTCTGTGTGTGTGTGTCTGTCTGTGTCTCTGTGTGTGTGTGTGTGTGTGTCTGTCTGTGTGTGTCTGTCTGTGTGTCTGTCTGTGTGTGTGTGTGTGTCTGTCTGTGTGTCTGTCTGTGTGTGTGTGTGTTTAGTGGACAGAGTAGGTAGACGCGTCCATTGATTTGCCGTCTGCTCTTAATTAGTGGTGAGTGGAGCTGTTTTTATCCCAGCTTTAATCCCCTGCTGAGTCACATGACCTGATCCTGATCCTGATCCTGATCCTGATCCTGATCCTGATCCTGATCTTCTCGGTTCCTCGGTTCCTCGGTGTACAAAACAAAACACCTTCATTTCTATCCAGTGGCTCTGTATGACATCGTCTGTAGGTGCTCTGGGTTCTCAGACCCGACCGGTGGAATAAGTTACCGTTGCTATAGTAACAGCTCATTAGCAGGTATGACATGGCGACATGTCCTGTGAAGAGACGAAGGAGTCTCCAGTGTGAGGAAGAGCTCTACCACTCACACACCTTCAGCACAGGTGACACACTCCGCTTTCTCTCGTCTTCTCGGCTGCGGTTTTTTTCTCTTCGTTTCGTTCATTTATTGGTTTAATTTATTCGTTTAATAGGTTTGTTTATATGGGAACTATCACTGTATGAACACACACACACACACACACACACGCACACACACACACACACACACATACACATACACATTAAACTCCCTGATGTAACCAATTGGCCATAAACACACCATTAGAGTTTAACTTCACTTTGTATTTTCTGTAAATCAACACATTTGGGGAAATGGCTTCTCTCAACGTTGTGTGTGTGTGTGTGTGTGTGTGTGTGTGTGTATGTGTGTGTGTGTGTGTGTGTGTGTGTGTGTGTGTGTGTGTGTGTGTGTGTGTGTGTGTGTGTAAGAGAGAGATAGTAGGATATGGTCAATTAACCACAAAGTAACATCCCCTCTCTCTCTCTCTCTCTCTCTCTCTCTCTCTCTCTCCTGCTGTCTCATCTTCTTTACCATGAAGCTTAATTACTGTGCCTCCTTCCTTTAACCCCCCCCTCTATTTCTCTCTCTATCTGTCGCTGTCTCCTCCTCTCCTCCTCTCTCCATCTCCTCCTCTCCCCCTCATCTTTTTCTCTCACTAATTTGTCTGCATCTGGCCGTCTTTTAATCTTTCTCTTCTTCTATCGGTTTATCTTCTCTCTCTTTCTTTTCTATGCAGTGTAAATGCCATTTATTCCTTTTGTTCTTTTTGTTTCACCTTCTACAGTATCTCTCTTTTTCTGTTTATTTCTCCAAATCTGTGTCTCACTCAGTCTCTCTGTTTGTCTTTGTCTATCCCTGTTCCTATCTCTCTCTCTCTCTCTCTCTCTCTCTCTCTCTCTCTCTCTCTCTCTCTCTTTCTCAGAAGAACAGATGGAGGAAACGTCTCTGATGTTTCCTCAGATCTCTGGTGTGAGTCAGAAGCCCACGGTTCTGTTAATCAGTCTAATGGACCTCGGGTTCTTCACTCCAGCCCATTAGAACTCTTAGCTGCAGCTTCACTCGGCTTTTCTCCCATTTCATTTGGTTCGATCTTCTGCCAGCGTGGATTGGTGAAGCTGCTGTAGATGTTGCTCGTTCCTTTTGTTAGCTGAAGCTTCTTTCGATGTTGATGGATCTGTGCAGGTTTGGTCCAAGAAGGAAACAAGGTTTAGCTGATGGTTTGAACTTGTGGCGTTAAAAAAAACCATCTAGATGTGGATTGTTCCGTTTTCTGGTCCTTTGGGTGAAACCATTTTGGATGGAGCCTTGATGTGATCTAGATGTGATGCTCCTGTGTTTCTGTGTATGTGGGATGTGGAGGAACTCTAAAGGTTTCACTGGATGCTTGTTGTTCAGTTGTTGATTAGGGTTTACTGTGTGGTGACGTCGTACTTTTACTGTTTACTCCATTGTTTTATTCTGTATTAAATGAAGCAGATGAAGGGATCAGCAGCACTGAGTGTGTGGGTTCTGTGGGTCTTTCACTCCGAAGCGTCAGCGTAATTAAACCCTGGACGTGTTTATTAACTGTCCAGTGACAGCCAGGCTTCGGAGCTCGTCACGTTAGATTAGGGATTTATCAGAAGAAACGGCCGTCTGTTTGTCTGATTACGTTACCTGGGATGGAGGGCTGGAGGGATGGAGAGAGATAGGGGGGTGGAGGAGGGGGGAGAAGGGCTTGCTGACAAAAGATGTACTTATCTGAGAGCATGATAAAATCTGTGTGTGTGTTTGTGCGTGTGTGTGTGTGTGCGTGCGTGTGTGTGCGCGTGCCTGCGTGTGTGTGTGTGTGTGTGTGTGTGTGTGCGTGTGTGTGTGTGCGCTGAACAGAGCATCAGGAGCCGTATAAGAATCCGAGAGAAGAATTTACTTCCCATTTAAAGCTAAACGATCAGATCCTGTCTTCAGATTCATGTCTCAGATAGAAGGAAAGATTATCCGTCTAACCTTAACTCTTACTGTATTAACAAGTGATGACAGAGCAGCCACATCTCACCTGTGTGTGTGTGTGTGTGTGTGTGTGTGTGTGTGTGTGTGTTTCCTAATTCTTCTGTTCCACCTAAAGCTCAGTCTGAAATATATTTCTGAGGAACTTAAGATTAATAAAACTCTTCCTGAGTGAGACAGAGAGAGAGACAGAGAGAGAGACAGAGAGAGAGAGAGAGACACAGAGACAGAGAGAGAGAGACAGACAGAGAGAGAGACAGACAGAGAGACAAAACAGCCATAAACAGTCGGCCGAGTCCCTGAAGAAACTTCTAGAAACTAGAACTGTATACATGGCTTGATCTCTCTCTCACACACACACACACACACACACACACACACACACAGTAAGTACGAGTCTGATAGGAGTGTGATTCATGCAGGGCGGCTGTGGGCTCAGCAGGAGGCTAATTAAACATTGATGGTGTTTCACATTTGCGCTCGTCATCAACACGGCAGCTGGAATCGTGTCGTGTGTGAGCGGTTAATGGACACCGAGGCCCGGGTTCTGCTCCGGCACGTTCTGCTCCGGCACGTTCTGCTCCGGCACGTTCTGCTCCGGCACGTTCTGCTCCAGCCCGGGTTCTGCTCCGGCACGTTCTGCTCCAGCACACACCACTGAGCGAACACGTGTACATCTACGTGTGGGACTGATACAGTTTTCCCCATAAACTTCTCACAGCTCAGGCCTCGGACTGTTCCACACCACTGACACTGGAGACTCCTTCCTGGAAACACACACACACACACACACAGACACACATACACACACACACACACATACACACGGTTTTTAAAAGTCTTTGTACCTGGCCGCTGTGAATGAGCTGTTACTATGGAAACGAGTGCATTAATGTTCACACCACCTGACCAATCAGAATTCAGCGCTGTATTATTCATCACTTAGGATGTTCTCACACACACACACACACACACACACACACACACACACACACACACACACACACACACACACACACACACACACTCTTACCTGCTGTGTGTTTCCTGTGTGCAGTAATGAAGCTCGTCTGCAGCAGATCCGGAGTCAGTTGCAGCATCTGAAACCTTCTCCATCGTACGCCGAGTCAGGAGCAGGACACCGAGTGCAGGAGTACGACCCGTCACGGGTGAGTCGGTGCCTCACAACTGCCCCCCAACACCCCAATGACACCCCAATAACTGCCCCAGCTCAACCTCTGCAACACACTCACTCTGCTTGTCATCTTCTTATCCTTCTCTTCCTCTCTCTACTTCCTTATTTTCCTCTAGCTTCACTTCACCTCTCTTCTCCTTCCTTTTCCTACATAATTTTCTACCCTTATTTCCCTCCCCCTCCCTCCTCCCTCCTGATTACATGTCTTTTCGTCCACTCTTCCTTCTTTCCTGTCTTTGCTCCACATCTCTAACCTAGTTCCTTCCTTTTTTTTTCTCCTTCCTTCCTTCCTTCCTTCCCTTCAGTTAACTTCCTCCTACATCTGATTCTTCCTCCTTCCCTCCTTCCTTCCCACACACCTGCTTCACTACCTAATTATCTTCCTTCCATTCTTCCTTCTCTCCGCCACCCTAACAAGATTCTGTCCTTTTTTTCCTACCTCTCTTTCACCTCTCTACATTTTGTCCTGTGTTCATGTATACTGTTGTTCTTTTCCTTTCCTTCACACCTGCATCACTTCATCTTTAACACATTTCCTACCTTTCTTTTCTTCCTCCTTTCCTCCATCTCTTTTCTTCCTTCTTTAACCTGTCCTTGATCCTTGTCTTCCTTTGTCTAAAAACTCTCTTGTTTCACACCGTTTTCTAATGCTGTGTGTGTGCGTGTGTGTGTGTGTGTGTGTGTGTGTGTGTGTCAGGGCACTGAGTCAAAGCACAGATTATCACGGTTCTAGATGCTGATCTAGATGTGCTCTTGGGGCCAAAACTAAAGCTCTGCTGCTGTTAATCTGTTCACTCTTATCTGCTTCTGCTTTACACACTTAACTCTGTACTGGTTCTCTCACACACACACACACACACACACACACACACACACACACACACACACACACACACACACACACACACACACACACACACACACACAGTCAGCACGGCATCACAGTGGCCTGTAAGGAATAATCCTCTCCGTGTCGCACTCTTGCAGGAAATTAATCAGACTCAGGAAGCTGAAGCAGGGTTGCCATGGTTACTGGAGTTGATGATTTAACAGCACATCCTCGTGCGTTTTCTTCCTCTTATAACTCAACGAGGAAGGAAAATATTGTTTATTGAAGAATGAAGCTTCCTGCGTTTGATCCGTTTCTAGTTACCTCTCGAGATCAGACACATTGTTTTATTTGATGATGATGATGATGATGATGATCAGTTGTGATGTGAAGATGTTTCACCACCAAACCTTAAACATGCCTTGTATTTTTAGACATTTCTGCCTGTGTTGCTTAGTTACTCTGAGCTTGTGTGTGTGTGTGTGTGTGTGTGTGTGTGTGTGTTTTTAATGCCTAAGGCTTTGGTCTGGCCCAGCTCTTGACTTCTCTGTACCTACACACACCTCCCAGGCGCACACACACACACATCATTAGCGTGTTGGGGAAATTGCGTACACCAAAGGCCATGTGCACTTAGAGTTCATGTTCACCACACACACACACACACACACACACACACGCGCACGCACACATATTTTGCGTAGGTGTACTGGAGTACGCTGCTACGAGTTATCGCTCGTGTCCGTCGGCTCATCTGCCGTTTTTATTTTTCCTCAGAAGACTTCAGAATGATTGACAGATTCTAGATGTCCTCTGGAAGCCCCGCCCCTTCCTCTCATTAGTAATCCTGTTGTCACGGTGAAGTGAGAACCATGTTAGCTGCGGTTCTGTTTCATCAGTGAGCGTAATAAACACAAACTAAAGGCAGATCGTTTAAGGTCGTCTGAACCCTCGGACGCTGGAGACTCCTCGCACGTGTCGTCTCACGGACAAGTTTTATGCTGTTACTATAGAAACGTTAAGCTTTTAAACCTGCGATTTGTTCCAAAGCTGCTGCTAAACTAATCACCTCCATCTGACCAATCACAACGCAGAGACGAACAACACTCGTTTACGGTATCAAAAAGCCGCCTGGTGCACTTGTGTGTCCTGTCCCTGCTGTTGGATTTGTGCAGACGTCTCTTTATGTTTCTGAATCTGAGGGGATTTTAACGACGTTCAGCTGCACGTTGTGTTTTAATCAAGCTTCTGTAATTAAATATTGATATTGTTGACTGGTAACTCACGCGTTCGCTCGATAAAACAAAACAAGGTGAAGCTGAAAGCAGCTGAACTGCGAGAGTAAAATAAAAAAGACAGCGGTGAGGTCAGATTATTTAAATAAAGCCGATCTCCTTAAAGCTCCAACCCTGAAATAATCCGGCGCTCTGATCTCCGACATACCGCCTTAAATAAATACTAATCTTGTTCTCCAAGATGTCGGTGGAAGTTGGTCATCGTCCTGTTTTTCTAACAAACCCAACCCAGTTCCACCCAAGACTCCTCATGATGATGTCCTACAAGATTGAAGGCTTCAGCCTGGGCTTTGGTGAAGGTCACAATTAGTGTGTGTGTGTAATTATAACATGCAGCTTCGCCGGAGGAAAAATAGACCAGAACCTTCCCTGAAACACAGTAATAAAAAAGATATACATGCTGACTCTGATGTAAGGATCTAAGGATCTAACCTGGCCTTTAGAAATAGAGGAACTGAGGCTTAAAATAAGTGTCAACATAGAACTCCATTTATATACAAAGCAACACTTTAAACAGCAAGGGCATGACGAAAAGTAGCAGTATAACACAACCAATATAAAGACTTTTATCATAATGCAAACTCATAAAGTCAACATATAATCAATCAATTATCAAATATATAATCAACATAATCAATCATCAAATATATAATCAACATATAATCAATTATCTAATATATAATCAACATAATCAATCAATTATCAATTATATAATCAACATATAATCAATTATCTAATATATAATCATAGACAGTATAGAATAGCAAGAAAAGAGATGAGGAAACGAGGATTGAGCCACAAGATGTCCGTGTCATGGAAGATTGGGTCTTATTGAATTAAGAACCAGGAAGTAAAGTGACAAGACCAAGGGAGTGAAGATCTCCTCAGCATTATTAATATTAACAATGAAGATGTATGTCTACAATAACAGGAAAATCCATATATGGGCAAACCTTGTTTTTCTGGAAATATGGAGAAGCCAGAGAAAGTTCCTTAGGAGACGTACTGTAGGAGGTTTTTTGTAAAATAAGGGGAAATGAGATAAGGTCATGTGAATGATGTAATAATGATGTAATGAGGAAATAATGAGACATTACCTGAATGTATAGGAAGCACATAGAGGTGCCAGGATATATATTGAAGTAATATGGGTTAGGGTTAGGGTTAGGGAACTGTGGCCTGGAGCAGGAGAGTCTGTCCCATACCTTCACGTCCCATTGTACACGTCAGCGCTAACACGACGAGATACGAGCAGTGAAATAAGTCTAATACGAGTCATTATAAAGGGTTACGCAGGTAGAATAGCACTTGATGCTGAGTCTGAACCCCCAGGACTTCCCCTGCCTGAATATTGACGTGATTTCAGTTTCATTCGTGTTTTATTTAGAATCCCCATCAACACAATAAGCTCACAGCCCCTTTAGCTGCTGTCCCAGTCACCGCTAGCCACAACCAACGAGCAACGGATGACGTTTTCCGTTTCCTCTGGAGTCGAGACTGTGCCTCGGTGCCTCGTCGCTCTCCGATGCCCCTGAACACAGAGGGCCGTGCCACCGACTCCCACCACTTATTAGCAGCAGATGGTGCAGCCATTTTGAGAAGATGATTAAGAACGAGGAGCACCAGGGTCTGATCAGGACCTCCCTGAGACTCGCCTAATGAGTCACGTCTGATCCGATTCAAATACGGAACAGCGTGGGCTTAGACTCAGACACTACACGTTTCTATAGTAACAACTTACACAAGCTCCATGTAACCCAACACTTAACACCATTTCAGCAACATAATAAGACAAATATAACGTACTTTCACGTTTACACACGAAAAAAGAACGAATTCAAAGCCTAAGATTGTCAAAACGTTAAATATTTTTAACGAATAAACAAGCAGCATTTTTCTGTCATTTTTGTGTGTAAGGGCTTCCAAGATTAAAAAAAACATCTTAAAAAACAGAATATTACGGTATTGTGTTTGTTTCTGGATAAACGCGAGTGAAAGCAGCTGATTGGATGCAGTTTTCTGTGTAAAACTGCTTTTAAAGACAGTTTTTTTTAAGCAAAATATTTGCAGTTTATATCGTAAAATAATTATTCTACAAAACTATACCTTTGTCATAGTGCCCAGTTTTTATTTTTTTTAATTTTATAATCTAGACTTAGTGTTATATATCGTCGCTGTCAGACGGAATCCTCGTATCTCCAAAACCGTTATTTTTCAGGACATTAAAAAAACTCCGTACCTTATCTGCAGTACACAGGGTTTAGTCCTCGTTACAGTGGATTGTCTTGCGCTAAATTCCTGTCCTCAGACGAGCACCAGAACTAGCGGGGGTCAAGATTTTTTTTTCTTTGAGCCCAGTGTTTTGAAGACATTTACCTCAGAAGACGTGTTGATTCGTTGCGACTCTTC
Source organism: Tachysurus vachellii (assembly GCF_030014155.1). Classification (NCBI taxonomy): domain Eukaryota; kingdom Metazoa; phylum Chordata; class Actinopteri; order Siluriformes; family Bagridae; genus Tachysurus; species Tachysurus vachellii. Next base: position 1,767,230 of record NC_083483.1, on the reverse strand, counting down.
TTGAGGAGAAATATGCCGTGAAGCTCTCCCACGGAGTGAGGAAGAGGTGGACAGTTGAAGTGTCCAATGGAGTTATGAGATTTGTGTTCAAGCTATTTTCAAGACTTTAGATTGGTTAATAACTTGTAAAAATAACAGACCCACGTGGGGACTGACCAATAGCATCGATATGTGAAAAAATATGAAATTGACAAAATCTGGACATACGAGGTTTCCGCCCGACAGCGACGATATGTTAGAATTCAAGACTAGGTTTGTAAGCTAAACTGCGATATTGTTGATCATCTACAGGGGCAACAGATTTATTTGTTTTTGTTTATACTCCAGCTCACTTTTCCCTTCACACACTACATTTCAGCAGGTAGCTACACAACGTCCAGCGAGCTGCTTGTCTAACACACAGCTGTGTCGTGTTCGGTGACAAACATGTGGATTTAATAAGACCTGACGGCTCCACGACGCTCGGCTCAGGTTTCTCCGAGGCGGGAAAAGAAGGAGTGACGATCGGAGTGACAGCTGTATTAAATTCTCCTTTCTGGCATTTTCCTTTATTTCCTTACAGAAGTTTCACAAACGTACGACGTCCCTGGGTCCATTTCACTGAACTGGAAATGTTTCAGATTGTTAGTTTGTCATTTCTTTTAAATTGTCGCTGCTGTACACATTCGATCCTCACTTTTTTTCCTGACCGTAAAAGACAGAAATCTGTTCTGGGGGAAAAGAAACAAACACAAAACTAAATGTACATTAACATTTTCCACAATGTACAGGATGTAAATTTACCCCACACTTGAGACTCCTTCCAGAAATGCTACATTTGTTTAACTCTCCTTCACCAAATTTGTCAAATAAATAGATTGCTATAGAAACGGTCGTGTGTTAGAACGTCTTTGTCGAGTGTAGACATTAAAGCAGTAAACGAATCCGACGCTCGGTACAAACGATAGAGAAGATTTTGAAGCGCTGTTCTGATTTTGTTGGATATTTGTGTAGAGAAGGTTCCCACAATGTTGTGTTAGTGCTGTGTGTGTGTTAGTGCTGTGTGTGTGTTAGTGCTGCGTGTGTGTTAGTGCTGCGTGTGTGTTAGTGCTGCGTGTGTGTTAGTGTTGTGTGTGTGTGTGTGTTAGGTTTGAGTGTGTTAGTGTTGCGTGTGTGTGTGTGTGTTATGGTTGAGTGTGTGTATTAGTGCTGTGTGTGTGTGTTGTTTGTGTGTGAGTATTGTGTGTGTGTGTGAGTGTTGTGTGTGTGTTTTATGGTTGAGTGTGTGTGTTAGTGCTGTGTGTGTTAGTGCTGTGTGTGTTAGTGCTGTGTGTGTTAGTGCTGTGTGTGTTAGTGCTGTGTGTGTTAGTGTTGTGTGTGTGTGTGTTAGTGTTGTGTGTGTGTGTGAGTGTTGTATGTGTGTGAGTGTGGTGTGTGTTTGAGTGTTGTCTGTGTGTGGTGTGTGTTGTGTGTGTGTGTGTGAGTGTGGTATGTGTGTGTGAGTGTGGTATGTGTGTGTGAGTGTGGTATGTGTGTGGTGTGTGTGAGTGTGGTGTGTGTTTGAGTGTTGTGTGAGTGTGGTGTGTGTGAGTGTGTGTGTGTGTGTGTGTGAGTGTGGTATGTGTGTGGTGTGTGTGAGTGTGGTGTGTGTGAGTGTTGTCTGTGTGTGTGTGTGTGTGTGTGTGTGTGTGTGTGTGTGTGTGTGTGAGTGTGGTGTGAGTGTGGTGTGTGTGAGTGTTGTCTGTGTGTGTGTGTGTGTGTGTGTGTGTGAATGTAAATACCATCAATCTAATCTAACATGCGTCTGCCTCACAGATGTGTGTGTTTATGAGGTCGAGTGTCTCAGTAATAAACAGAAAACATGACAATATTTGAACGTTTTGTCTGTAATGTATATTTAATGCGTCTAAATGCCTTTTTAGATACTTTATTTTATTTAAACGCTTACAAATGCATTTTTAATGCGTTAGAAATATCTTCGACCCGATTAACCGATGGTGTTGACTTCTGTATCGACTTCACAGCGTTTCACCAAATCAAATTTAATTTTGTTCCCCATGCAGTGTCTAGATTTCAGTGTAGCAACTATATACACACACACACACACACACACACACACACACACACACACACACACACACTCGGCTGTTTTCTGGCAGCGCTGTTGCCATGACTCCTAAGCCGAGGTCCTCTCTCCCCCTTCGGCGAGGTTTAGCACGGCTTAACGACTCGAGTCGAGGCTTCTGTCTGTCCGAGTTTCCCCTGAACTCGCTCTCTGTTCCTGTTGAAGCTCCAGCTAACAAACCCGACGTCACGTTTTTTTTCTGTATCATAAAAGGGGAAATAGCTAAAAAAAAATTAGCTGCATCATCTGTCACCAAGCAGCAGGAGAGAAATACAACACTATCATGGGTGGAGATATAATCAGTACCAAGCAGAACACTGGATAAATGGTTAAAAAAAAAAGTCCATTTTAATTAAAACATGCTGCTATAGAAAAAGAAAATCATCTGTGTGGTAAAATGAACACCGCTGCCTCTCATACCACTACATTTAATCTCACTCATAGCAGCTATAAACACCCCCCCCCCACCCCCCCAAACCCCTCGGAGTCAAACAAACAAAAAACAAACAAAAAATAAAAGAAAAGCAAAACTTAAAAAAACAAACGTTATAGTTAGAACACTGACACCGGAGACTCCTTCCATAAACATTTAATAAAACTTCGCCGCATTATACAATGGTCACGTGTTACACGCTCGAGATCCAGACGATGAAACGTCACGTTAGGAATAAAATTACAGGGAGGTAGAGGAGCGTCTCAGAAACGATCAACCCGTATATTCATCTCTCACTCGCCTCCTCATAAAGCTGCTCTGAAGATGGAGAGCGCGGAGGAGGCTCCAGAGACGACACTCGCTTTCTTTGAGTGCGACTAGACAATAAAAGAGCGACTGATAGGGCTCTGAGAGAGAGAGAGAGAGAGAGAGAGAGAGAGAGATATGAGGGGTGGGTGGGGGTGGTTTGGAAAATGAAAGCATCTGAGAATTAAATGTGAGGTCTTGTCTGTCTGGTCCGTTTCTCTCCATATGTAGCGGTCTATCACAATCGCCATCTCTCTGACCTTTTCCGGCATTCTCTCTCTCTCTCTCTCTCTTTCTCTCTCTCTCTTTTGCTTTCTTTTCCCTCTCTCTTTTAAACACTTTCCATATTCAACCCCTGCGAGACACTTTTGTGTTTAAAGATCACGCTCCGCATGCTCTCACGACACTCCAAGTGAAATTTTTACTCACCTGACATTCACACCGTGGTGTTTATGGGGTCCGTGACAGTCTAAAGGTTTTTGAGGACTTTGGGCATCCACAAGGACATTTTATAAGATGTTTGGTATCGACACCTCAGTTTCTCTCACTTTCTGCTCCTGGTGATGTTCTACTTGAACTCATTAAAGACTCCTAAACGTTTCTGCCTCAGTAGTGTAGAGCTGTGGATTCTAAGAGCTGCCGCCGTAATCAGGACGTCTGTCCGAGGCTCGTCGCCGGACGTGTCGTTACTCACGACTCCTGACATCCTTTCCACGTGCTCCGTGCTGTTTGTCTTACTCTTCTACACCTGCTGAACAGCCGCGCATCAGTTTAACACTTAGCCTGAGTTAGCTGTCGTATTTATAACGCGCTGCTAGGATGAGAACTGCTCCTGCTGTCAGAAGAGGACGAGTTCCTCGAGTCGGTTCTTCCTCAACGCTGTTACTGTACCTCAGGAGTGTTCATAATGGATCTAAATGTATATCTCCATCTGGAGTTCGGCAAAACTGTTTAAAGTGTCGTGCAAATAAAACAGAATGGAATTTAATTTATTTCTCTGTCTCTTTACAGATAAGAGGCCCCGATCCTCGCGTGGCTCCGAGATATGAAGATATCGATCGACCGTACACATCTGCACCAAGGTACGCGCGTGTGTGTGTGTGTGTGTGTGTGTGTGTGTGTGTGTGTGTGTGTGTGTGTGTGTGTGTGTGTGTGTGTGTGTGTGTGCGTGCGTGCGTGCGTGCGTGCGTGCGTGTGTGTGTGCGCGTGTATGTGCGCGTGTATGTGCGCGTGTGTGTGCGCGTGTGTGTGTGTGTGATCAATATCACAGAACGTAGCAGGACCTGTCAGCTTTCACTCAGAGCCCTTGATGCTTATTAAAGTGTTAACAAACCTCAACGTGTTCCTGAAGTCTCGCTCTGCTCCGACACCACTATCATCTCTCGCTGGCTGTTTCCTCACCCGGTTGTTATTTTTGAGCGTGTCCCTGCCCTGACGTTGGTGGCAGGTGTGTCAACGCTTTGTTGAAAACTGTTACCGTCATCATCAAAATAGCAAACATGATTTGTAAGTCTGCACTATTCCTGTCACCGTAATCAGACTGGATTTAGCTTGTTTTTGTTTCTTTTCCTAAAATTGTTACGTGAGCTTCGGATTTACAAAGGCGCTATATATATATATACTGTATACACGTCAGACTCCTCCCACTTTGTGTAGCTTCACTGCACGAGCCCCATCATAATGAATCTACATCATCTTTGATATGGAGGGAAATGATTCACAAATGAGGAAACGTAACAGGAAGTTTGACATCTGGACTTTTTCTGCTTTTCCTGAACACAAACTCGGTTTAATCGTCCTGACGGCAACACGATCCGTTTCTCAGACACCAAACTGGGAGGAAGACTATTTACACATTGACACGACTGACCAGCGTGACTTTACAAATGATCTCACACCTCGGTGGTTAACAGTATGTTCTTAAGTGCTGATGGTTCCACAGAATCAACAAACGGTGCTTGGCCCCCTTAATCGCTGCTCGCATCTACACCAGACGTGACAAATTTATGTCCAGCACAGAAATAAATGAACATTTTACAGAATTAACGTGCCCATTGTGCCAAAAAAGTGATTGATACGTAGCAGATACATAATACACACACACACACACACACAAAGAAATTTACCACAGAGGTTCACAGGAATGTTTTGTATGTTTCGCTGAGGTCACAGCGGTTTACGTCAGGCTCAAGTTTGTATTTCGGGAAAGACGGCAGAGACGCACAAATCTAACCTTCTGTAGATGAGACTAATGACGAATCATTGTAATTACAGCATGATGTAGCTGAGGAACGCTCAGAGTCTGAGACACTGCTGACACTTTCACATCTGAACGTTTAAACAGTTCTCAGTGGTAGACATGTGGCCACGCCCACTTCAGTTCAAATCCACTTACTGTACAGGTACGTATTTAATATATCGGTACAAGGCTGACTAGGGCAAACACCTGTACCTACACACACACACACACACACACACACACACACAAATCCTCTTCCAAGCAGCTAATTAAATCTGGAGTGTTTGCTTTTCTGAGAGCTTTGTCCATAACCGGCCATTCACCTGATCCTCTCCCAGGAGAGAGTGTGATCTGGACAGGAAGCCTGTAAAGCTCTGCTGGCTCCAGGCCAATAGCCTAAGTGGCTCGGTGAAGCTTCAGCAAGCAAACACACACACACACACACACACACACACACACACACACACACACGCACACACAGGGCAGCATACAGGACTATGATCCAACACTGCTGCTTTTACGTGACAGACCGTGTGCTGCTGTACAGGTGACTTCCATGTGAGAATCACAGGAAATGGGCGTGGCTGGAAATTCCAGCAGCTCAACCAATGAATATTAAAGTGAAGGATGATCACCGTTACCGCGTTACCGTTACGACGTTATCCTGTATCTGATTTCTGTCAGAAAACCCAGACACTCACGAGAGCGTCCATTTAAATTTCCTTTTACGCCACACGATCGTTCTGATGTGTCCCCCGAAATAAAGTGCCTCACTCCCCCCGTTCATTCTACAATAAAGGCCACTTTAAACCAGATGAAATCACATTTTTCTAAGCTGAGGTCCGTAGCCCTGTCCCCTCAGTCTCTCTCTCTCTCTCTCTCTCTCTCTCTCTCTCACTCTCGAGCCCATTTCCTTTTAAATGGCTGCGGCGCCTTGACTGCATTAGCATATATTTCCCTGCGCACTTTTATTTTGTGTGTGTGTGTGTGTGTGTGTGTGTGTGTGTGTGTGTGTGTGTGTAGGGGAGTGAAAGGCTGCAAGAGATTTAATAGGAGCATTAATGGTTGTTCAGCCTTCACACAGGACTCCCTCAGGCTGTAGCTGTTCCTTTTAAACGCTCTCACTGAGGATCGTGAGCGGCGTCTGAGCCTCGCTGCAACAAAGGCGTGTGATGAAAAACTCTCTTCAGTGTGTAACAGGTCCATCAGCTGCATTTGTCTTTGGGGATCAAAAGTAAACATTTCACTCATTAACCTATGTTTAAGCCACACCCACATGTTACCTGACCGCTGGAAGCTCCGCCCCTTTTCCCTCACAGTGAAACCCTGTTTACAATTTCACTCAGTGTCACTTGTGGACCTTTTAGTTTTAGTTGCAATTAAAAAAAATTTGTTGCCTAAATGTGTAACTTAAAGCCAACTATACAATTCACACACACACACACACACTCTCTCACACACACACACACACACACACACACACACACTTTATAACAGGTTCTGATTTCATGTTAGATTAGACCTGTCCTAGCTATGGACACTTAGAGGAATGAGTTAGCTTCAATATCAAAGCCGTGAGGCCTGAGTGTGAGGCCTAAGTGTGATGCGTGAGGCACGAGTGTGAGGCCTAAGTGTGAGGCGTGAGGCATGAGTGTGAGGCGTGAGTGTGAGGCGTGAGTGTGAGGCCTGAGTG
>NC_083483.1:1735455-1755455 GCF_030014155.1 Tachysurus vachellii | reverse complement strand
GAGGGTTAATTAAAGAATTAAAAGTCCAACACACTGATCCGTTGCTGCAGTGACTCTGAATCATATTGCAGTGACTCTGAATCATATTGCAGTGAAAGCTTTGAGGCGCTGGTGTGATTAATGTAGGAATCGCACTTGACTAGGACATGAAGCTGTACAGGTTTGAGCTGCTGATAAACTTGTGTTACTGAGAGCTGAATTAAAGAGAGAGATTTTGGGTGACACTCTGACACACTCGGGGTTTAACGGGACCGGAAACTTCAACAAAAAAAGTACAAATTTGTTTTGATTGCCGGTAAAATTTCACAGTGAATAAAACTTTATGATGTGGAATCCTGGTGAAACCCCAGATGTTCAGGGCTGATGGCGTTTGGGTGGGAGGGGCTTAATCTGTCTCTGCTGTCCATCAGAGCGTCGCTAGCCAATCGTAGGTATCGGTGAGCTCATGTCCGTGTAAAGACGTGTGTTTGTTATACATCACGCCGGTTAGTGATGAGGGCGTGGCTTATTAACAAATGACCAAAGGTCGAGAGATCTGAAAAAGCCGAAAATTAAATTAAAGTGTTTTTCCAGAACGTCTGTCACATTTTAACAGGTTAGCTGGTGCTAGCATGATTTAGGGTGTGGCCAGTGGGAGGGAATTAGCAAATGTTAATTAGCCTAATTAGGTAGAAAATTTAGGGGGGCACGGTGACTTAGTGGTTAGCACGTTTGCCTCACACCTCCAGGGTCGGGGTTCGATTCCCGCCTCCGCCTTGTGTGTGTGGAGTTTGCATGTTCTCCCCGTGCCTCGGGGGTTTCCTCCGGGTACTCCGGTTTCCTCCCCTGGTCCAAAGACATGCATGGTAGGTTGATTGGCATCTCTGGAAAATTGTCCGTAGTGTGTGATTGCGTGGGTGAATGAGAGTGTGTGTGTGCACTGTGATGGGTTGGCACTCCGTCCAGGGTGTATCCTGCCTTGATGCCCGACGACGCCTGAGATAGGCACAGGCTCCCCGTGACCCGAGGTAGTTCGGAGGTAGAGATGAGGTAGAAAATTTTATTTGATTTTTTTTCAAATATATTAGAGCTTAAAGCACTTATTCTCAAAACTGATACATCATACTAATACATCTTGTGCATAAGTTTTTGCCCCCTCTAGACTTCACTAGAATCAGTGGAGGCTTTGTTTTTGGAGTTTTTTTTTTCTTTCTGTGGCCTCATTAAGCATCGTGATGTAACGGAGACTGATACAGTTCCAGATTCGGTCTCAGGATAAAGAAGGGAAAACCATCTGTTGTGATCCTGCTCCGGACCTCCGTCTTCATCCCTTCGTTTCTGTCCATTAAGCTCCTCGTCTATTCGTGTCTCAGGCCTCCGAGTGCTTCTCCTCATTTCATTACGTCCCTGTTACGAGGGAGTTGAGCTGCGGTCTGAGGCTCGGCAGCTCATCAGGATGTTATCAGTCGGAGCTGGAATGTTCCAGATGGAGCTGTTATTTATTTATTTGACCTGCCCTTCACCTGAGCTCAGTAAATCTCAAGGGTGCAGCACAGTGCTGTTAAACCCTGGGCTCTAATTGGTCAGAATATTTTGATTAATTTTTAAAAACAGCAGCAGCTACGACAGCAGAAAGGTTTGTATTAACACTATACTGCTGTTTCTATAGTAACCGTTAAATCACAGGAACCTAAACGGATTTACGGAAGGAGTCTTCAGTGTCAAAGCTTTGTGGACGGAGGAGATTTCTTCTTGTTTGATATTAAAAAATGCCAAGAAAGCACGGCGTGTGATTGGTGCAGGAAAATAAATAAATAAATAAATAACAGGATGGTGCGATAATGAAAGGAGTGTAAATTTCTCTGTCCTGAAGATGAAGCTCTGACACTGAAGACTCCTTACAGAAAACAACGTCATATGAAGAATTACACTTCAGGATTTGTTCATTACTTTTTAATTATCGCTAGTTAAATATCGTGGAGCGGTTGCTATAGAAACAATGTTATTGGAGATATATATATATATATATATATATATATATATATATATATATATATATATATATATATATATATATCAGAGCTGGTGTTATAGAAAACTAATCAACACCTTCTGACCAATCAGAGTGTAAGATTCAGCAGCACAAACCCCGCATTAACACCAAATTAAACTGAACACCGTTCGTCTTTTTGATCAAGCAGGAACAGACGTCTTAGTGATCTTCAGCTCTGATGGAACGTTAGCGCAGATTAAAGGCACAGAATGGGATCGTGGTGTGGCTCGGCCTCGGAGGAGCTCGGAGAACTGACTCCAGATCAGCTACTGCGCTTTTCAAATGCTTTCCACTTCGAGTGATCCATCTTCCTTTCAGCATTACTCTGTGTGTGTGTGTGTGTGTGTGTGTGTGCGTGTGTGTGTTTCAGCTGAGCTAAGCTCCAGCTAGCAATAGTTTCATTCTCCTCATTCCAGGAGCTGTAACACTGCTCTACTTCTTTATCCGTCATATTTATCATATTTATATTGACTATTATGTTTCCTTAAAAGTGGACCAGGAATAACTCCAGAGTGGAAACGATGGCCTGTATTTAGGAAGACACACACACACACACACACACACACACACACACACTCTCTCACACACACACAGAGCGTGTGACCTTAGTGCCGGTGTGGGAGAGAGCGCTGGAGTTCCTGCCCCATGCCAGGTGTTTAGGTTGGCAGCAGAAGGCGGGTTGCTCGTGCCCCAGATATCAGCCCCGGTATCAGGTTCCTCCAGCGTGATAAAAGGAACGTTCCTGTTAGCCTCGCGCTAAGACCCGCGGCGCCAAGCCAAGATGTGCTCCGAGCCTCAGAACAGGAGGAACGTGTCCCTATAGGGAGACACGAGTGAATGGATCTGGCAAGAGTTCATGATTCTTATTGTGCAGGAGGATGATGGAGAAAAACAAAACTAACGAGTGTTCAAACCTCATTTCACTCATTCACTCACTCATCTCATCACTCACCGTCTCATCACTCACTCACTCATCTCATCACTCACTCACTCACCATCTCATCACTCACTCACTCACCATCTCATCACTCACTCACTCATCTCATCACTCACTCATCTCATCACTCACCGTCTCATCATTCACTCACTCATCTCATCACTCACTCACTCATCTCATCACTCACTCACTCACCGTCTCATCACTCACTCACTCATCTCATCACTCACCGTCTCATCATTCACTCACTCATCTCATCACTCACTCACCGTCTCATCATTCACTCACTCATCTCATCACTCACTCATCTCATCACTCACTCATCTCATCACTCACACACTCACCGTCTCATCACTCACTCATCTCATCACTCACCGTCTCATCACTCACTCACTCATCTCATCACTCACCGTCTCATCACTCACTCACTCATCTCATCACTCGCTCACCACTTCATCACTCGCTCACTCACTGTCTCATCACTCACTCACTCATCTCATCACTCAGTCACTCATCACTCACTCACCCATCTCATCACTCACTCACTTTCTCATCACTCACTCACTCATCTCATCACTCACTCACTCACTGTCTCATCACTCACTCATCTCATCACTCACCGTCTCATCACTCACTCACTCATCTCATCACTCACCGTCTCATCACTCACTCACTCATCTCATCACTCGCTCACCACTTCATCACTCGCTCACTCACTGTCTCATCACTCACTCACTCATCTCATCACTCAGTCACTCATCACTCACTCACCCATCTCATCACTCACTCACTTTCTCATCACTCACTCACTCATCTCATCACTCACTCACTCACTGTCTCATCACTCACTCATCTCATCACTCACTCACTCATCTCATCACTCACTCATCTCATCACTCACTCACTCACGATCTGATCACTCACTCACCATCTCATCACTCACTCACTCACCGTCTCATCACTCACTCACTCATCTCATCACTCACTCACTCACCATCTCATCACTCACTCACTCATCTCATCACTCACTCACTCACCATCTCATCACTCACTCACCGTCTCATTACTCACTCACTCATCTCATCACTCACTCACTCACTCACCGTCTCATTACTCACTCACTCACCGTCTCATCACTCACTCACCATCTCATCCCTCACTCACCGTCTCATTACTCACTCACTCACTCACTCATCTCATCACTCACTCACTCACCGTCTCATCACTCACTCACTCACTCACCATCTCATCACTCACTCACTCACCGTCTCATCCCTCACTCACCATCTCATTACTCACTCACTCACTCACTCATCTCATCACTCACTCACTCACCATCTCATCACTCACTCACTCACCGTCTCATCACTCACTCACTCACCGTCTCATTACTCACTCACTCACTCATCTCATCACTCACTCACTCACCATCTCATCACTCACTCACTCACCGTCTCATCCCTCACTCACCATCTCATTACTCACTCACTCACTCATCTCATCACTCACTCATCTCATCACTCACTCACTCACGATCTGATCACTCACTCACCATCTCATCACTCACTCACTCACCGTCTCATCACTCACTCACTCATCTCATCACTCACTCACTCACCATCTCATCACTCACTCACTCATCTCATCACTCACTCACTCACCATCTCATCACTCACTCACCGTCTCATTACTCACTCACTCATCTCATCACTCACTCACTCACTCACCGTCTCATTACTCACTCACTCACCGTCTCATCACTCACTCACCATCTCATCCCTCACTCACCGTCTCATTACTCACTCACTCACTCACTCATCTCATCACTCACTCACTCACCGTCTCATCACTCACTCACTCACTCACCATCTCATCACTCACTCACTCACCGTCTCATCCCTCACTCACCATCTCATTACTCACTCACTCACTCACTCATCTCATCACTCACTCACTCACCATCTCATCACTCACTCACTCACCGTCTCATCACTCACTCACTCACCGTCTCATTACTCACTCACTCACTCATCTCATCACTCACTCACCGTCTCATCACTCACTCACTCACTCATCTCATCACTCACTCACTCACTCACCGTCTCATCACTCACTCACTCACCATCTCATCCCTCACTCACCGTCTCATTACTCACTCACTCATCTCATCACTCACTCACTCATCTCATCACTCACTCACTCACCGTCTCATCACTCACTCACTCACCATCTCATCACTCACTCACCGTCTCATCCCTCACTCACCGTCTCATTACTCACTGACTCACTCATCTCATCACTCACTCACCGTCTCATCACTAACTCACTCATCTCATCACTGACTCACTCACTCACTGTCTCATCACTCACTCACTCACCACCTCATCCCTCACTCACCGTCTCATTACTCACTCACTCACTCATATCACTCACTCACTCACCATCTCATCACTCACTCACTCACCGTCTCATCACTCACTCACTCACCGTCTCATACCTCACTCACCGTCTCATTACTCACTCACTCACTCATCTCATCACTCACTCACCGTCTCATCACTCACTCACTCACTCATCTCATCACTCACTCACTCACTCACCGTCTCATCACTCACTCACTCACCATCTCATCCCTCACTCACCGTCTCATTACTCACTCACTCACTCATCTCATCACTCACTCACTCACCGTCTCATCACTCACTCACTCACCATCTCATCACTCACTCACTCACCGTCTCATCCCTCACTCACCGTCTCATTACTCACTGACTCACTCATCTCATCACTCACTCACCGTCTCATCACTCACTCACTCATCTCATCACTCACTCACTCACTCACCGTCTCCTCACTCACCACCTCATCCCTCACTCACTGTCTCATTACTCACTCACTCACTCACTCACTCACTCATCTCATCACTCACTCACTCACCATCTCATCACTCACTCACTCACCGTCTCATCACTCACTCACTCACCCTCTCATCACTCACTCACTCACTCACTCACCGTCTCATCACTCACTCACTCACCGTCTTATCACTCACTCACCGTCTCATCACTCACTCACCGTCTCATCACTCACTCACCGTCTCATCCCTCACTCACCGTCGTCTCATTACTCACTCACTCACCGTCTCATTACTCACTCACTCACTCACCGTCTCATCACTCACTCACTCATCTCATCACTCACTCACCGTCTCATCACTCAATCACCGTCTCATCACTCACTCAATCACCGTCTCATCACTCACTCACCGTCTCATCACTCACTCACCGTCTCATTACTCACTCACTCACTCATCTCATCACTCACTCACTCACCGTCTCATCACTCACTCACCACCTTCAGTCAAATGTTTTGTTTCAAATCCATCCAATTAATTTACACACATTATTTAATCTACACTCTGTTTAATTTCATTCCATAATTCTTTTTCTCATTAGACTTATTTTAGACTTAGATTTTCATTTTGTTACTTAATGATGTGGATTTTACAGAAACATAAAGAATAGAACAGAGAAATAAACAGAAACCTGATTTAATATTAAATATCCTTATTATTATTATTAGACGTTTCCTGTTTGATGAAGCGTTTAATAAAAAAACGTCTTGTTTTTCTTTGATTTTATTTCAGTGAAACTTAATAAACACATTGATTTAAGACTTGCTAAGTTTTTACATACGTTCTTTACTTTATCAGGGTTTGGATCAGTAACGATCGATAGCGTAGCTGCTAAACATACAGGAAAGAGAACAGAGTCTGAAATCAGATAAAATGAATAAAAACAAAGTTCTGAAGTGTCGAAATCCAACGAATAGAATTCTCACGTTTTAGTATTTTGTTTGTTTCTATTAATATTTAACGTGAATAAAAACGCAGCTTGTCACGTGACAGAAGCAGTGAGTCACATTGGGAAAGTTCATGAACCACAGAGCTGCTGTCAGGACACACACACACACACACACACACACACACACACACACACACACACACACACACACACACACACAGTATATATACAGCAGATATTATGTTCCATTACTGTACTGAACACACATTCATATTCCGTGATCATTACGGATCGTCTCTAGGACTCGGGGTAAGCAGCTTCCTGATGATCCTCCTCAGACAGGTCCCTCACCAGCGCTCCATAAATCACCGCTCCGGATCCGGGGTGTTTTCACATTCCGGAATTCCATGTCGCCCCGGTGTACGGTTACCGTAGAAACCAAAACAGCGATCTGGTGAAAGTTTCCAGACACAGAATTCCAAACCACCAGGTGCAGAATGACACACACACACACACACACACACACACACGAGGAGTGTGTTCATTCAGTCCTGAGAAACCTCAGTCACTCATTAAGGCGATCGTTCTGTGGTTTAATTGAGACGGCGTGATGCGAATAAATTCCGAGGTCACGCTCACGGATACGGTTTCCTCTCGTCTCGTCCTTCACCGGATCCATAGGTTTGGTTCCACGTTTCACGGCAGGCAGCAGGATCTCAGTGGATCAAGAAAAGCGCAGCATTAAATATCAGTAGTGATGAATTCTGTAAATAATCAACACTTTAAATACCACGACGAGTCTGAGTGCTTTCACTGCTCATAAACTCCAGACAACTGAGGACCATTACATCATCCAGTAAAGATCTGTTTGTAGCCACATCAAACACGTCACACACAGCTAAAAACATCAGATCTTCACCATCCTCTCTCCAAAAACAAACGAACAAACAAACAAACAAACAAACAAAATCGCAGCTTGATGTTACGCAAGGTTATGTTACCGTGGCAACCGTAACCAAACCTGATCATGTCCCACCCAGCACTGTGATGTTTGTGATGATAAAAACAAAGTCATTGATGAACTTTTGTTTCTCTCCGACCGTGTCAATCAGAGCTGGTTTGTGTTTACACACAACACACAGACAGGCAGACAGACACACACACAGACAGGCAGAGAGACACACACACAAACACACAGACAGGCAGACAGACACACACACAAACACACAGACAGGTAGACAGACACACACACAGACAGGCAGAGAGACACACACACAGACACACAGACAGGCAGACAGACACACACACAAACACACAGACAGGCAGGGAGACACACACACAAACACACAGACAGGCAGAGAGACACACACACAGACACACAGACAGGCAGACAGACACACACACAAACACACAGACAGGCAGGGAGACACACACACAAACACACAGACAGGCAGACAGACACACACACAAACACACACAGACAGGCAGAGAGACACACACACAGACACACAGACAGGCAGACAGACACACACACAAACACACACAGACAGGCAGAGAGACACACACACAAACACACAGACAGGCAGAGAGACACACACACAAACACACAGACAGACAGACACACACACAGACAGGCAGACAGGCAGACAGACACACACACAAACACACAGACAGGCAGACAGACACACACACAAACACACAGACAGGCAGACAGACACACACACAAACACACAGACAGGCAGAGAGACATACACACACAAACACACAGACAGGCAGACAGACACACACACAAACACACAGACAGGCAGACAGACACACACACAAACACACACAGACAGGCAGAGAGACATACACACAAACACACAGACAGGCAGACAGACACACACACACACAAACACACAGACAGGCAGACAGACACACACACAAACACACAGACAGGCAGAGAGACATACACACAAACACACAGACAGGCAGACAGACACACACACAAACACACAGACAGGCAGACAGACACACACACAAACACACAGACAGGCAGACAGACACACACAAACAAACACAGACAGGCAGAGAGACATACACACAAACACACAGACAGGCAGACAGACACACACACAAACACACAGACAGGCAGACAGACACACACAAACACACAGGCAGGCAGAGAGACACACACACAAACACACAGACAGGCAGACAGACACACACACAAACACACAGACAGGCAGAGGGACATACACACAAACACACAGACAGGCAGAGAGACACACACAAACACACAGACAGGCAGAGAGACACACACAAACACACAGACAGGCAGACACACACACAAACACACAGACAGGCAGACAGACACACACACAAACACACAGACAGGCAGACAGACACACACACAAACACACAGACAGGCAGAGAGACACACACAAACACACAGACAGGCAGACAGACACACACACAAATACACAGACAGGCAGAGAGACACACACAAACACACAGACAGGCAGAGAGACACACACACAAACACACAAACACACACACACAAACACAGACAGGCAGTCAGACACACACAAAAACACACACACAAACACACAGACAGGCAGACAGACAGACACACACACAAAAACACACACACACAAAAACACACACACACGAGTCACCCACCACCCCCGTGACCACCAACTGCTTGCCCTTCTCACTCACCCCCTCTTCTCTTCTCTCACTCAGTGTAAACTTTTCCGTCGCTCCTTCACTCCAGAGGCTTCAGTTACTCGTCACTTGAGCCGTTGTTTGTGAAATCTCCCGCTTCATGGTTACACGGCGCTGCGAGTTACACGCTTCTTTGTTTCTGTGATTTGACTCGACTTTAAACTCCTTTAGAAAGTTCTGGAACTTTAAAGCGCACTAATTAAAAGAGGGGAATAAAATCTACCTCGTTGTATGAAGCTTAATGAGGTTATTAACACGTGATCACTGACGTGTCTCACAAACGTCTCGGTGATCAGAAACTCCACTTCGTATCACCATGATGCTGCAGCGCTTTAGACTTTCACAGTGTCATGGTCACACACACACACACACACACACACACACACACACACACACACAAAACTAATGTTTTAGGGCAGAGTTTCACAGAGTGTTCCTTATAACCTCCACAGAAATCAGATAATTAATCAGATAATAATCTGCTGTTGATGTTCAGGATTAAAGGTTTAGTTTCACTCCTGAAACATCGTCACTCCTCCTGGGTTACAGCAGCTCGTGTTGTGGTTTGTAGCAGCGTGACACCATTCAACACATTATGACTGCAAACACATTCACACACACACACACACACACACACACACACACAGTGCTGTAGCTCTTAAGGGGCTCCAAGGCTAACCTGTTTGCTTCACTGAGTGCAGGCCAAGCATAGCAAGCTGGAGGTTGTGTGTGTGTGTGTGTGTGTGTGTGTGTGTGTGTGTGTGTGTGTGTGTGTGTGTGTGTGTGTGTGTGTGTGTGTGCAGGTCAGGGCTCACTGGTGAAAGTGTGTGATGACTAGGAACAAGCTTCAGGATGATTTACACACCCCTTTAACCCCTTGCTGTATGTTTCCCTTGCTCGCTCTCTCTCTCTCTCTCTCTCTCTCTCTCTCTCTCTCTCTCTCTCTCTCTCTCTCTCTCTCTCTCTCTCTCTCTCTCCCTCTCTCTCTCACAGACATACATGCGTGTTTTTTCCACAGCAAGTCGATAAAAGATTTTGTGTGAGGTCTAACCTGTGTGTGTGTGTGTGTGTGTGTGTGGGAGGAAAAGGTTAAAGGTGTGTGTGTTGAATCTCGACACATAAATCAGACGCGTAAATCATACAGAACTGTGGACTGTACAAGCTTCTGCCTCGCCTCGGCCTCGCCTCCATCCCCTCACTGTGTGTTTACTCAGTTAGCTGTGACTCAAGCCAACTGCTTCAGCTCCAGTCCATACTCATCATCATCATCATCATCATCATCATCATCGAGTTACATTTTGATCAAAAACATGTTCAGATATCAACAGAATCGGATCTGGAAAGAATTGCAGTGTGATAAACTGACTTTATGTCGTGACTCGTCCTTCATCTCGCTCTCGTTTCTCCTGAACTCATTAAAAATGAAAGTGCAGCTCGTCTGCTTAGAGTTCGACTGCTTAGAGCTCGCATAGATACACACACACTCGCTTAGATACACATACACACACACGCACACACACACACATACACACACACATACACACACACATACACACACGCACACACACATATACACACACATACACACACACGCGCGCACACACACACATACACACACACATACACACACACGCACACACATACACATACACATACACACACACACACACACACACATACACACACACACACACACACACACACACACACACACACACACATACATACACACACATACACACACATACACACACACACACACACACACACACACACACACACACACACACACACACACGTGTTATAGTTCATCTGAAACAAAGACCAGGTCAGTTCTACATCTGGAGTAACAGTTAGCTGGGATTGTTGCGGCTAAAAACAATTTTCTTTAACAGGTAAAATGACCACAAGCCCTTAATACATATT
This sequence comes from Tachysurus vachellii, assembly GCF_030014155.1. Lineage (NCBI taxonomy): Eukaryota > Metazoa > Chordata > Actinopteri > Siluriformes > Bagridae > Tachysurus > Tachysurus vachellii. The sequence goes on along the minus strand of NC_083483.1, from coordinate 1,744,051 downwards.
TGATGTAGATTTCTGTTCTTTGTTTTTTCCCCATAACAATAATCTTCCACATTCACGTTCTTCTTGCGCTCATGTTCACACTCAGAGGAAATTGGATCATTAATACATTCATTTCTTCAGCCAATCAGCTTTCAAGCTCAGAGTGTGATGAAATCTATTCTAAGATCCAGTGAATCAGAGCCATTTGTATAAATGACTGTGTTCCTCGGACAAACACAGCATGACCTAATACCACGCTGGAGGAAGCAGCAATTAAAGCTGCAGGGAAGCTAAAGCTACGAGCTCGCGCTAATTAGAGTAAATACGGGTTCGACATGCTGTGGAGGGGAAATCTCTGGAACGTTCCAGAACCTGAGCTCCACAAGACTCAAAGACTGAGAGTGACTTCGTTGCGGTATAAGAGGAATCGAACACGTTTTAGAGTGATCGTCGTCACCATGGTGACAGGAAATTGCACGTCGGCACTGTTTATTTTGCTAAAACAGAACGATTGAGTGTGTTAAGCTCACAGAGCTGACAGGGAAATACAACTAGCTGAGAAACTGCAACCCAAAACAAAGACAGTACTTCCTGTGTGTGTGTGTGTGTGTGTGTGTGTGTGTGTGTGTGTGTGTGTGTGTGTGTGTGTGTCCTAATAGCCGGTTTGGCACAGCGTACATCTGCAATTATCCACCTGGCTGCCATCCAAGGAGCTATGCTACCTTACACTCCACATCCCGGCATCCCCCAACTCTCCCCACACACACACACACACACACACACACACACACACACACACACACACACACACACACACACACACACACAGAGAGAGCCATTATACAATTGTTTTTAGCTGTATAACAGTCCACAGTGGACTGAACAAACACACTGAAGGTATCACATTACTGCAGAGTACATCATCTTCATCATCATCATCATCATCATCCTTTTTTTGAAGCACATTTTGTGATCATGAGTGTAAGCAAACTTAAGTGCCAATCGAAACGAATCACAAATAAATGGACAGCAAACACATACTCTGTCTCACACACACACACACACACACTCACACACACGGACACACACACACACACAAACACACAACTTTTCCTCATCATCCTTCGGCACGTTGTGGGATTTTGTCACCTCGGTTCAAGCGCTTCTGTTCCTGAGAAAGCTTGTGATTGTTACACCATGACTGATGATCAACTGGAAAATAAACTGAATTTATAGACATTAAAGTCCATTTCCTGTCCTGTTCCACTCACAGCCACCGGAGGCGCCGGACTTCTTCCTGGATCTGACTTTAAACAGCTAACCAATGTTTATTTCAGGTCTTTCTCAGTCTATATATAAACAGGGTGTGTTCAGAAACCTGCATAGTTTCATATCTGTGTGTGTGTGTGTGTGTGTGTGTGAGAGAGAGAGAGAGATAGTGGGGCTCTGGTTGGGTTGGTAGATTAAAGGGATACATGAGGAAATTACAGTGTAGATCCAGAGCAGTGGGTGGTCCAGAGCACTGAATAAACACTGTACATACTTCAGGATCACAAACACCTTTACACATTAATCACTAAAACCATGTCACGAAACTCCACAAAAATACAACAATCGAACAAACGAGACCGTAAACGTTCCGACGTACACGTACACGTACGCAGGAGGATCACACCGCCGTCGCATTCTCTGTTCTGATTAGTCGACTCAGTTTTCTGTAACAGTAGCTACAAAGTCACTGTACTAATGCGTGCGGTGTAATACGTTATTCCATCACCATAGCAACAACTTTTATTTATTTATTTTTTAAAATTATTCTGCAAGACGGTTAACATTCATGGAGGAGTCTCCAGAAGGTGTTTAGGCTTTGTGTGTTTGCTCTTTAACCTGACTCACACAAGTGAGGACCGTAGCTAAAGGTAGCTTTAAACGGATAAAAAGCTGTTGTTTTATTTATGAAGATCGTTGTTGTTGTAAAAGGAATAAAACCTTTAATCTGTTTGAACAATAACTAAGGCGTTGATTATTTTCCAGTCACAGCAGGCCACGTCGTTACGATACGAGTCATAACTCCTTCCTCATAAGTCGCTAAGAAATAAAGTTCAAGCTAAAGCATGTGTGTGTGTGTGTGTGTGGTGTCTAATGTTATCTCTAAGAAAACAGGACCACCTTGGCAGCTTTAAAAGGCCAAACGAGTTAAACTCTGCCTAAAGTTTACACACCCTTTAATCCCTGCAGCACAGTTTTTTTACGACGGGAAGAAAATGAAAGACAGAGAGACGTGTTTAATGTTTATGTTTTAAGTCCATTCCAGTTTTCGTGCTCGAACGCCGCCGGCGCTCGAGCGCTTTCGGCCTCTGTATCCACTTTAACCGCCAACAAATAAAAGTAACCTATTAAAGTGAAAGTGTGTGAATGACGTCTGGACGTTTTTGCAGCTGATGACGTGTCAAAGTTTAATAAAATAAAGAGAAAAGAAACACACAAACGTGAGACATTTGACGTCTCATTTATTAGAGACAACGAAGACTTTTGTTCATAAAATGTCCACTAGAGCAACAAACCTTTTGCTAGAAAACAAACTTTCAGCAAAAGAAAACCCCCAAAAAATCCTATTTTTATTTAATGTTTAAGAAATTGTCAAATATTTATTAAATTATTCATGATAAATTATGAATTTTATATACACAATATTATTAAATTCCAGTTAGAATTATTTTGCTTTTTTTTTGTCAATGATTGTCAAATTATTTTATAAATTATTTCAATAATGCAGTTCTCAAATCAATCTACATCAGTTTGAAATTTGAATAAATAAATACATAAATAGATAGATAGATAGATAGATAGATAGATAGATAGATAGATAGATAGATAGACGGATAGATAAATAAATAAATAGATAGATAGATAGATAGATAGATAGATAGATAGATAGACGGATAGATAAATAAATAGATAGATAGATAGATAGATAGATAGATAGATAGATAGATAGATAGATAATTAAATAAATAAATAAATAAATAAATAAATAAATAAATAAATGCAGTTTTATTTATAGTCACTCAGCATGTTACCATGGAACTGGAGACTCCTTACTGAAATGTTACCCACAGTTCCGATTACATCATACGATCGCCCTGAATGAGCTGTTACTATAGAAATGATAATATTTTAGTCTCAAATTCTGTTTCTGCCCCAAAAACTATTTTAAACCTTCAGCCAAAGGACTTTCTCAGGATTTTGACTGCTTACATCTACAAAGTGCTGTAATGTTTTAAGCGTCTGTCCTTGAATCTGGGCAAAGAGCTGGAGAAATATTTCCTAATGGATCGGATCTAAAACGAGCCAAATCTAAACCCAGTTAAAACACATTACTGGAGATTCATTCCAATGCGTAATGAAGAGGTTGACGTGTTGCTGGAGGAGTTGTTGCTCTGGGGCGACTTGTGCTTTCAAAACCAAGGCTGTAATTATCTGTACGCTGGAACACACCAATGCTCTTATTATCGTGCAGCTCAGAGTGAAGGCGTTTACGACGGTTTGCGTCTCCATGGTTGTAGAATTTCATCAAATAAAAAAATCAAGTGCCAACACTAGAGACTCCTTCCAAAAAAACGTAAAACAATCTTGAGCAGAAAACAAAGGAGTCAAATGTTATGAAGGATGTGGATACATTATATAACGCATGTTTGTGCTGACAGGAAGTGACCTCAGAGCACTGAAACTGATTGGCTGATGTAGAGACAAGAACACAGTCAGATGGATAAGTAGATTGAGACGCACCAACATCCCTGAACGCAAGCCTCAGGGCAGATGAGGAAGTCTCTCAACCAATCAGACGTCCTCGTGATGGCCGTCTCCTCGGGTTATTGGCTTCTGATAAAGTAAAGAAGAACGGCTGTTTTATAGAGGACGTGCCTCGTAATGCCATGAGCAAAATCTTTACGAGGTTTTCATGGTACATTTACAGCAACGTCCCGAACACGTTAAGCAGAAAGTGAAAGAAAAACAAACAAATATACTGAAAATGTAAGGAGACATTTGTGTAAAAGTAGAAGGTGATGCTGGAATCAGCAGGAGATAAAAGACATCCGGGGTTTGGTGATACAGGACAACTCAGAGCTTCCTGGAAAAGGGATTAGTCCTTTAATACCACAGCAATTTAAATCAATTATAGTGAAGCGAACTTAACTACAATAAATTTGTTTCCAAAACACAACACTGAGCCAGAGTTTAGTGAAATAAACTCAGGAATGAAGTGAAGCGTTAAAGACGAGCTCCTGTTCTTGTGTGTGTTCAGTAAAATCCTGCCTACTGTAAACGCCCAGAAAAAGCTACTCACAGAGATATTTTCGGTGCCTCATGGCCACCACCATGTTATTAAAAAACCTCCGCTCCTGTGTTTAGAGCTACATTTTGGAGACCAGGCTCCAGACCAGGCTCCAGACCAGGCTCCAGACGAGGCCCCAGACCAGGCCCTAGACCAGGCTCCAGACAAGGCCCCAGACCAGGCCCCAGACCAGGATCCAGACCAGGCCCCAGACCAGGCCCCAGACCAGGATCCAGACCAGGTTCCAGACCAGGCCCCAGACCAGGCTCCAGACCAGGCCCCAGACCAGGCCCCAGACCAGGCCCCAGACCAGGCCAGGCCCGAGGTCAGGGTTCTTTTCATGTGTTAACTCAGAGAACTATGTTTGGGACGACATACCAGGATGATGCTGAACCATGATAAGAACATCTGAAGCACTTTATATACCTCACACATAAATATGTATTTATTTTTATTAGGCATACGGGTCAAATTTCACCATCAGCTCCATTATCCATGATGGTGATGCTGATTCTTTCACCAAAACTTTTAATCAATTCTCCTACAGGGTTTGTCAAATTCACCCCGAATTTAGTTAGCATCAGTGGAGAAGGTCCTAGATGCTAAATGATGAAGAAAGATTTGATATCTTAAACGGTGTTGCCGTGGTGACATGACGGCTTCACCGTCGGTGCTTGGGCCCACTAATCGCTCCGTTCACTCTAATAACCTCATACATGCACGTCTTGATATTCGGGAGGTTCCAAAAGAAAATGCTGAACAAGGAAAGTCGGGAATCAACAGATGTAATGAGCATTAGAGAGGGTAGTGATGTATAAATAACGCTGTGGCTCTTAAGCACCAGGCTCTCAGCCCTGAGGGTGGAACCATTACTCAGTTTCACATCAGATAACTGGGACACACACACACACACACACCCGTGGAACAGGAACCATCTGATACCTGACACAGTGAAATCAATCAACTTGTGAACAGCTGATCGGATCTGGACCACGTCAAGCCCGAGGTCCAGCTGTGCACAACATCTGCTCCGGCGTGTACAGTTAGCTGCTTTAAAAATAATCACAAGCTGGGAATTCTCTCAACTCTGGGGTTTAGTGCACTGCTGCTGAATTCTCGATTCTGATCCACTAGCCACATTACGAGCCTGAAGATAAAGAACCAGGATTTCTCAGAAGATCTCAGAAGATAAGTCGCAGCAGTTCAGTCTGAGGTTTAAATCCGGAGCTGATGGAAACCTGGCCACCAAATTTGTTATTCAAGTTTAAATGAGCAAATGATTTCTTTTCAAATCTCATACAGCTGTTTTTAAATCCTGTCTCTGAAATTCTTTCCTTTCGTCCACCGTCAGTTGTGTGAAAGCTGCTAACAAGCTGAACTGCAGCAGGAAACACGGCTCGCTCTGCAAGTCTGCACATCTTCAGCACAGTGTGAGCTCAGATTAGTGAACTGGGGCTCGTTTCACAACTGAACGCCAACGCTCGGGATCTAGAGGCTGGTGTGTGTGTGTGTGTTGTGTGTGTGTGTTGTGTGTGTGCGTGTGTTGTGTGTGTGTTGTGTGTGTGTATGTGTTGTGTGTGCGTGTTGTGTGTGTGTGTGTGTGTGTGTGCGTGTTGTGTGTGTTGTGTGCGTGTGTTGTGTGTGTGTATGTGTTGTGTGTGTGTGTGCGTGTGCGTGTGTGTGTTGTGTGTGTGCGTTTGCGTGTGTGTGTGTGTGTGTGAGACACAGAGCACACATTATCTAGACTTTTCTCACCCCATATGGAGCGTGTTCATGCTCCGGCCCCCTGCAGGCAGAACAGAGGAACAACTGTTTAGATTTAGTTTTTTTTTTTAATTAATTATTTTTTTTAACGTATACAATATATAACAATCTAAAAATATACATAACAAAACATCATATTTTAATATAATATTTACACAGATTTACGACTTAATTTCTCATTTTTTTGTAAATAAATTACAATAAAGAAAGTTGTATGTAGGATTGCTGGAGCCTTTTGTTGGTGTGTTATTGTATTTACATATTAATGACGTGTGTGTGTGTGTGTGTGTGTGTGTGTGTGTGTGTGTGTGTGCGTGTGCCACATACAAGTGTCATGCGCTATACGTGCGTGTGTGTTTATTGTGTGGCTGCTGTGAGCGCGTGTCTCAGCTCTGTGTGTGTGTGTGTGTGTGTGTGTGTGTGTACGCTCGCTCCTGTCTAATCAGTATGTGAGGAGGGGAGGCGGGCCAAGAAGGACTCACTGTAACGCGATCGGCACACGAACTCACTCCCTGCCTCTCTCTCTCTCTCTCTCTCTCTCTCTCTCTCTCTCTCTCTCTCTCACACACACACACGCACACACACACAGAGAGCGAGAGCGAGAGAAAGAGAGAGAGAGAGAGAGAGAGACAGAGAGACAAGACGGAGCGCACGCGGGTTTTTAGCTCAGAGCGGCGGTGACGGCGGCGGTGTTGTTGCGCGCGCGGACCCGGTGGAAGTGGTGCACGAGCTCGTGCGTGCGCTTTAACGACTCGACACTCTACACTACTGGAGTTGTGTTTTTTTTTATTTGTTGTGTTTTTTCTCTGGTGGACATAAAGCGGAGAGCGCGAGACAGAGAGAAAACAACAGACTTAAATCATCCGTTAGACTGAAATCATATTAATAAAAGAACAACACGAGGTTTTTAGCCTCAACTTTTTTTTCCCTTCTGATGTGAACACGTTTTTTTTTTTGGTTCCACGGAGGAGCACGAGTTTGTTTGTATTGTTTCTTATATTAAATCCAGATCTCTGCAGATCTCCGGACTGACGCGCGCTGGGCACGATGGATATCACACACACGCTCACACACACGCTCACACACACACTCCTGCTCCTCGCGTGCTGCTGCTGCGGCTTCACGGTGCGCGCAGAGGCAGAAGGTGAGTCTCACTTCCATCTCCACTTCATCATCATGGACATGTTTATGCCACAGTGTCGTGCACAAAGCTTCAGAGTGACTTCTGCTCAGCTTCACACTTCACACAAAACCAACCTGAAAGATCTCCATGAACCCTAATCCCACGTGCACGTGAGGAATTTACTCCGATTATTTTAGCATTAATACAAATATCAAACGTGTGAAATGCTTCCTTTAGGAACAGAAGTTGCTTTCAGGACGCTCTTCTAATACTTCGTCAGATTCCTACAAATTTGTCGTTTCTCAGTTGCCCATAACACCTCCAGCAATTCTGAAGAACCTCTGAGGAGCTTTCAAGAAACTTCTCCATCACCTTTAATATTAGCCTCATAATAACGAAGTTCTTCAAAGCTCCAAAGACCGTTCAGTGGAGCTCCTCACGCTCACTTTCATTAAAATGGAAAACATCTGGAGGGAATTCTTCCTTAAAAATCCTCAGAAACCTTTTCTCACATGCTGCGTTCAATAAATGAAGCTATTTTAACAAGAATCATGTTACTGTGGTCCAGTAAGTTCAGTAAGGCAGTGAAGAACCTTCGGTAACCGCATTCCTTCACCGTTATTGTTAAAAATAACAAAAAAAGAAGTTATTTTAACAAAAATTGACGTGAAAAGTTTTCCAAAGAAGAAAAGGACCTTCAAAAAAATTGTCTTTTATTACAAAAAAAAAACAACAGTCCAATGGAAACCTTTTATCACGTGTAGCATCGAACAGCTTCGTCATTATAACGTGACTTGTATTAACACTGATGTAAGGAGCCTTCAATTGTAAAGCTCTGAAGAATCTTCTCTCACTTTTATTAGTAAGAATAAATCCCACTGAACAAGCAGCAGTCTGTTGTGTTCGCCGTAAGAATCAGTTTAAACTCTTCGCTTGGTCAGATTTCAGACTTTCTTCCAACAAAAGTCTTTTTCCATTTAAAATAAACAAGTGGCGACGCAGCAGAGATCCTTACTTCAGTGTTACGTTTGTGATGAACTTTTCTATTTAAAAGAGAAAAGATGTGGAGGTTTTTGCTTTAAAACAGTTTGTGAACCTTTTGAAAAAGGATGCGTTCAACAACACGGAAAATCTGGAACCTAAAACTGCTGTAAATCACATTTAAAAAAATGTATATATTTATTATTAAATAGAAATAATATTTAGCAAACTAACGTGAGCGTAGTCCACTGTTTATCTTAACCGAGTTAATATTAAAAAAAAACTTTCTATGATTTCTCACAATAAATGTCTTTTTTTTTAAAGTTTTTTTAACATTAATGTATTATTTTTGTCTCTCTATCAATTTAAAACTCTATCAGACTTTATAAGTTTAGTGTTACAGATTTTTTTTT
>NC_083483.1:1700455-1730455 GCF_030014155.1 Tachysurus vachellii | reverse complement strand
TTGGGGGTTCGATTCCCACCTCCACCTTGCGTGTGTGGAGTTTGCATGTTCTCCCCGTGCCTCGGGGGTTTCCTCCGGGTACTCTGGTTTCCTCCCCCGGTCCAAAGACATGCATGGTAGGTTGATTGGCATCTCTGGAAAATTGTCCGTAGTGTGTGAGTGAATGAGAGTGTGTGTGTGTGTGCCCTGCGATGGGTTGGCACTCCGTCCAGGGTGTATCCTGCCTTGATGCCCGATGACGCCTGAGATAGGCACAGGCTCCCCGTGACCCGAGGTAGTTCGGATAAGCGGTAGAAGATGAATGAGTGTGTGTGTATGACAGAAGGTTTAACTGTAGACAGATTCCTGTGATATCAGGAAGACAACACTGGAAATTGCTAGAATGTAAGTGATATCTATTTTTTTTTATATAAAAACAAATGCTACATAAAGTTTGCAATAAATGGATAAAAATAAAGAAACTGTAATCATTGGAAAATCATGGTGATGTAATAGAAAGAGAAAATAATCTACGTCGGTGCGCTAACATCAACGCTATTTTGCGTCACCCCCCAAGCGTTTGCTCCCTACTTAGCTGTTTTTTTTATGGCAAGCACATAATGTGATAAACATATCCATTCTGCATCCCCTGCTTTCCCAGAGGTACTGTAGAGGCAGTGATTTATGCTCCTCATTTGTTCCGAGTACACAGTGGTTACTTGGGTCCAAAGCGGTAAACAAACACTTCTCTCTGTTTCCTCCTTGTAGGTGAGAAGTGCGGTGAACCCGTCGACGCCACCACCGCGGGTTATATCACTTCTCCTGGTTACCCTTCGGAGTATCCGCCACACCAGAACTGCGAGTGGGTAATTACAGCCCCGGAACCCACCCAGCGCATCATACTGAACTTCAACCCCCATTTCGAGCTGGAGAGGCTTGATTGCAGGTATGTGACCACTGGTTGAGAAAGAAATTGTGTTCTCCATAGATGTCTGTGGAGCAAGTGACGATTCAAACTGCTTGGAGTCAAGGGAGCAAAATTGGCCATGCTCTCAGGGTGGGAGGGGTTTATTCTCTTTCCCATGTCAACACCATCAATCATTGGCTTCTGTGCTGGAAGACGGTGGATGGCACTTTCTTCCAAGAGGGTTGGTTACCAACTAAACAGCTGAAGGTCCAAGGCTTTGCTCAAGGGCCCAGCAATCATGATTTAACACTGCAGGGATCTGATCTCACAACCATCCAATCAGCAATCCAACATCTTAACTACTTAGCTACCAATGTCTGATAGATACATGAACAACCCTGACCAGACTCTGGATTAGACTTCGAGAAGGTCTACTTCAAAAGTGACACCTTGATAGCTGTGAAATTTTTCTTCTTGCATCTGTTGCTTGAATGGTTTTGTAACCTGATCAGCTATTGAGTTTCAAATTAAATCACCAGTCTGAATATCGTAAGCCTTAAGTGTCCCCACTTCCAGCAGAAATCGGTTCATCAAGGGATCTTCAGACGGTTATCCGCTTTAGGAGCTTTCTTGGAACCTGACAGATTTGAAGTACTTCTGAAGTATATCAAGGCAAAATAGCTTGAAGAATGATGGTGAAGACTTGAGCACTGAAGGATGATATATACTGTATCTCTATATGCAGCGTAGAAGACGAGCGAGAGGAGGAAAAAAAAAAGCAGGAGATGAGGACAAGGCGACAATAAACTTGGAGAAGAAAGGGGAAGGAGGTAGCTGGAGGGAATGCAAGATGGAGGAGGGTTAGGAGAATATAATAGGGCTTGGAGCAGAGCTAAAAGGCTTATGGAGGGATGCAGTACAGCTGTCAGCAGGAAGGACTTTTTTTTAGCCTTTGCTTTGCAAAAGCAGTACAATATCAGTGAGAGTCTTGTCTTCACATGAGATAAAGCTGGTGACTAACGTACTGTATCTAAGGCAATATTTTGTGATATAAGTTATTTAAGGGGGTTTAATCTGGACTACAGGCTTGTTAAAGGTTCTCCGTAGGGTTTCACTGGTTAAAGGGACAAATCTCAGAAAGCTTTACGGTGCTCATAAGTATTCATACCCTGAATTCAAACCTCAAAGCCAATCTTCTTTCCAGTTCATTTGATTTAATGGGTTTCTGAGGTCACAGATTGACAGACCTGCAAAAGCACAGGGTAGAAAAAATGTAGCACATTTCTGATATAGTTCTTTCACAACTCACCTATCTGAGGCATCTGATGTCTTTACTGAGCGAAAATAAGACTTTTTTTGCCACATTTTTAGGAGATAACTCATAGCAGCAGCTCATAGCAGCAGCACCATAGTTTGCTTTTTACACAACGCTTCAAATCCGCTCGTGTCCCAGACTCGAGCCGCAGGATTGGAAGCCTCTCAGTGCCATCTAGAATCTGTTGATACAGATCAGACCTTCATTTTTAGCACACCACACCAAAGCTACCGCCTTTATTTATTTATAAGATGGAACAAATGGGGCTTTGGAGGCATTAATGCTTTCAGACTCTGGATTTCCGATGGAGGTTTTTTTTTTTTTTCAGATCCAAGACAGATTGACAGAAAGACAACAAAAACATGACCAAAACGAAGGCCATCCTTTCATCTGTCCGATGCAGTTTGTGCATTATCCACTTGGACAGGCTCCATGTGGGCGCATGTTTGTTGTTAAGATTTTGGAACGTTTGAAGTTTGGAGGGAAAAAAATTGCCTCATGAAGGACGGTCCCAGTCTGAGCTAGAAAAACAGCCTGTGGGTTGTGTGTGAGTGTGTGAGTGTGTGTGAGTGTGTGTGTTTGTGTGTTAACCAAAGCTCTTGGACTGGTCAGATAGTGAGAGTCCTGTGGAAAAGGAAGTGCTGGAGATCAATACGTTTTCTGCAAATGGTAAACAATTTTTAACACAAAGGATTTCAGATGAGTTATACAGCAGTACTGACGAATCCTCAACTCTGATTGGTCAGAAGGTTCTTTAATAGTTGTACGGATACAAATCACAGGTTTATATGATTTCAATGGTAACAACTTAGACAGGGAATCGTATGCTCAGCTGTCAGAAGTAAATGGATTCAGTAAGTTGACATTTATGTAACGTTCATGGAAGGAGTCTCCAGTGTCAGAGTTTGTCACCATTGGAAACTCTTCAGGACCACAAACTTATTAGTATATACGATTTATAGCTACTGTGGTGTAAGTAAATGATAGAAGGAACAAACTTGTTTTCTGAATGTTTAACAATAAACGGATAAAAACTTTCTGTCATTCTTTAGTAAATAACTATTTCAATCATTGGTAGATTGCTAGAGATTTTAGGTAGATGTAGTCAAAAGGGTGTAGACTAAAATGTAACGCGGTTTAATTAGCTGAAATCGCTAAAGCATTAAGCAAATGATGTCTGAATTTACTTCACCACAATTTACAACACACACTGTAGATTTACTCTTATATCATTCATGTGTGTGTTATATAGAGATCCAGGGCTCGGTGAGTAAAAGCTCCATCTGAAATTCAATTCAATATAAATATGACTTTATATTTTTCTAATGAATTATAAATGAACCTCGGCGGCACTGAGGGTCGGACATGTTTGTGGCTTGTGATTGATTTATTAGTGTGTGGAATTAAGCTGCTGGAAAGATCGCCGTCGGAGAGAAGTTCGTTGGGCCGAGCGGACCACACGCACCACATGTAAACCAATACTCAGAGTCATCTGTACTTTCGTCACTTTCATGACTCTCTCTCTCTCTCTCTCTCTGTCTCTCTCACTCACACACACACACACACACACAGACATATATATACACAGTATAAACACTCGCACACAAACACAAGCATGAACCCTGATGCACCATGGGATCTACACAGCCATGCAGAGAGACAGTACTTGTTGTGTTAGTGTTTAGCACTTATTTGTGTTCACTGCTGAAATGCTCTCACTTATCAATCACACAAACATCCTTACTGTATGTTGGCTTTTTTTCCAGATTAAAATTCGTTTAACTGTCTCTTTGAGATACACCAACAATTAACAATTTAATCATCCAGAAAAAAAAAACGTGCATTAAAACCTAACAGAGCGTTTCCAAGAGCATGTTTAGAAAAGAAATAATTTGGTTCAAGGAGAAATAATATTAACAGCTGGGCGGTCAGGAACTGCTTGTTGGCAGTGCCAAATCACCAAAACTACAACACACACACACACACACCAAAAAACAGTGTAGTACATGGCTTGTTTGATGATCACATGGCTGACATCTTTGATTCACTTTTGTTTCTGAACAAAAAAGAAAACTCGAACCGCACAATTCACCACGTCCTAATCAGCGTGACTATAATGTTACAAGCGTTACATTTGAGACCTTGACTTATGTAAGCTTATGTAATATTCTCAGGTCATAAATTTCTCTTTTGTGTTGTTATAGCTAACTGACGTTGGTATATAGTCGAGCGCAAGCAGAGAGACGGAGAAAAGGGGCGGAGCTCCCAGGCAGCTCCAATTAATGCCAGATTTCTAAACACCGAGTTAGATCTAATATCTCGGGTGGCTGATCTTCTGTTTACTCCACAGACTCCAGCATATTCCCTTTTCTAAAATTCTGGAAAAAACGAAATATACTGTACGTCAAGGTAAAAATCACTGGATCTCTGCATGGCAAGATGGTTTAGACAGGATCATTACATCATACAGCTCTTTCTTCTACATTTCATTTTAAATGATGGTTTCAGCTTCCAAGTTCTGTTTTTGTGAAAGGAAAAACTGAACGAAAACAAGCGATCAAAAGAAAGTGTCGTCGTCCCCCTTCGCTCGCTGCACGTCTCCTCCCTACACACACTGCACAATGAGTCATCGTCAGCACTTTGTAACGGTGCATGATTGATAGATCTGGCTTGCCATTTCAAGGAACGAACACACACATACACGCACACACACACACACACATATTCTCTATCATTTGCATTCACTTTACGCTCCGATGCTCCCAAGTTTTCCCTTCGCACTTAAAGTGCAGGCTCGGTTCTCGAGGCCCCTTAAGCCAAGGTCACACCAAGATCAAGCCTAAGCGCTATAACCTAATTTATACTCATCCATCCAAGAGAACCTTTATTATTTTTTTAAGCTTAGGTGCACAATCTGTCGGTGTCCACGAGGCCACTTGAATTGTGGATTCGGTCCCAGAAGATGTGGGCCATCCGCCAAATGGCTTTCACCTCGAGGGGCTGTAAGCAGATTGATGTGGAATAGATGCAATAAAAACGGTAGATGAAATATTAGGCTATATCTTTAATGCGATCTCCTGCAGTCTTCTGCGCCGCAGGGAAGGAAGAAAACGTCGAGATTTCTACCGGTTATCTCTACAGCGTTCAGTCGTCTTTCCCGTATTAACCGTCTCTTCATCTTGCTCTCTTCTCTTCCCCATCCTTCCACTGCGAAGCCTCGTCTCTCGCATTACCAATCACTCTTCTCCTCTCTGACTGCCGGGTTTGAGGTATTTATTCCTCCCAGCAGGGGAATAAAGTCGAGCAGGTGGATTCTCTTCTCACCCCCCTGCTGATCTACATGAAACAAAGCCTCCACCAGCACCTCGATCGTCGTGTTATTTTATTCCTAACATTCTCGCAAATGTGTTATTTGTTGATGGAGCAGTAATGACATTAGCATACGAGTGTTAGTAAGGCTTTCAATATATCCCAAAATAGATATCTAATCATCTCTTGACCCCTTGTGGGCGTGGCTTTTATTTTCCTTCCCATTAGAGCCAAATGAAAAAGCGCCGCCGATCCAAGCGCTCGGCTTCATTCTCAGATCAGATCAGATTAGATAGCAAAGCAAGCTCGCTTTACTGGACACTTGCGTTCATGTTCTTCCAAGATTTATGTTTCTTCATAATGTCTCTATACATATTTAATGACAGATTCTACATGTCAGGATAAGATGAAGTGAAGAAGCTCGCACATGCTGATGGATTTGGTCCTTTTCTCAATTCTGATTAAACAATTAGGACCCGATAAAGCAACAAAACCGATCAAATATTGCCTGACATTGCTGCTGAAATTGTACTTCATGTTCATAAAAATTTTACACAGTTGGTCAATTTGTCGTTTGCTAAAATGAAACGTCGCGTTAATATCCTTTAGGTTGAAATTTACCCGGTTAAATTCCAGAGAAACACTTCTTCAGGAAGCTTCTTTCAAAACAAATTATAAAATGCTTTGGGTTAGCATTTTTACTTTGGGTTAGCCTTACTAGCTTGTTCCGAAACAGCCCATTGGAGGAGAAAACCATAGCTTAGCAAGGTGAATATCTGATAGCTGAGGCTAGAAACAGTAAATGTACTAAGAATACCAAGACATTTTGGTCAAATTTTACTTCATTCCATCTTAAATCCAGATGTAGTGTTACACTGAAATTAATTAATACTAATGCTACATAATGCTAATTAAATCATAATGCTAACCTCACCTAACCTCATCTCATCTCACCTCACCTCACCTCACCTCACCATTTTCAGATCTCAGCTGAGACTGAGATATCTTACTGACAGAAAAGTATCATGCAGTTTGCAAGCTCCTGGTCATGCTTGTTTTTAGCATGCCCATATTTAGCGAAGGTGCTAAGCTATCGACTGCTGAGTGTAATCTCACTCCTCTTCAACGGAACCGGGATCGATTACTTAATGAGGAATCAATTGCTCACATGCCTTTAAGACCAGTGAGGTCACGGCCAGCTAGGTCACCGGCCATAGACATGAAGGCTAGTGGGTCACAGTGTTTCTGTAGCTTGGGCAATTCCATGATTAGCCCTTGCTTCAGGATTTATTTATTTAATGTAACAATCACCAATCATATCATCCTGATTACACACAATATCATCAAGCACCAGTTGTCAGACTGTAGCTGTCTAGGGTCACATTCAGAATGAGTTAAGCTTCATAACATTTAGCTTGATGCTAAAATTAAACTCAAGGTTTATACTTCTTTTGACATGGATTATTTATCATATACACATCAGTTTGCTGCCTAAACTGAATCAAAGCAACAAATTACTCAGGGCTGCAAATATACTGTACCAGTCTTTATCCGAGGAAGGTGGATCGTTCAGCAAAGAACCACCTTAACATATAATGAGATGGCCGGGAGAAAATACAGAAACGTTTTTATTATTTTTTTTAAGTGCTGGTTTATGTATACCAGGAAGAGGGAGATCTGTCAGTGACTCAGCTATTCAGGAAGTTTATTCTACTACCTCGGTGCCAGAACAGAGAAGAGTCTTAGAGATTTATACCTTCCTTGAACCCTGGGAGTTGGTGGGACCAGTCAAGAAGTGCTGGAGGATCCTAGATCACTTATTCAAACGAAAAAATATGGAATGTTGGACGCTTCATGCAATCAGTGCTCATGACTTTGCTTAGATAATGGAAGAGGGGCGGGGCTACCAGGCTGGGAAAAAGCTTATACTTCTTTACAGTAATAAACTTGTACATCTCATAACCTGGGGGCACGGTGGCTTAGTGGTTAGCACGTTCGCCTCACACCTCCAGGGATGGGGGTTCGATTCCCACCTCCGCCTTGTCTGTGTGGAGTTTGCATGTTCTCCCTGTGCCTCGGGGGTTTCCTAGTAGGTATGGTAGGTTGATTGGCATCTCTGGATAAATTGTCCCTAGTGTGTGAATGAGAGTGAGTGTGTGCCCTGTGATGGGTTGGCACTCCATCTAGGGTGTATCCTGGCTTGATGCCTGATGACAGCAGCCTGCAGCCCGACTTCAGAGCAGAACAAAATCTCCTTCACAGATGCTCCTCATATTGAGCTTCTCCAATACTTCTGTACAAGGTTTTGGCTTCAAACCCTATTTAAGCCAAGATAACCAATACAGCTAGCTAGCTATTGTGCTTTATTTAAAATCAACATCTAACGGTGTACAGAACGCATCTCGCAGCTCCTGTGCACTTTTCATGACCACTTACACTAGTCAGTTTCTGGGCAGCCAAAAATCAGGCCGGTGCAGCAGTTGCCTTGGGGGTTTCACATGGAGTACACACTGAATATCTGAGAGCTGCTTTAACGCTGTTGACGGAGTCCCAGACGGATGACTTTACACTCATATGGACGTAGAATCCGACAAACATTGCTGGGGCAACCTGGCGAGTTGCCCCGTCCTGACAATCGATGGTGCTTGTGAAAGCCTGAGGCTTTTGTTTCTGTGGTCTGCCTCGTTCATCTGTAAGTGTCAGCTCTGTATCGGACACAGAATGCGATTCGTTTCCCGGCCGGATTGAAGATGGCAGCTTTTCCCTTCCCTCAGGAATGCTCCCCGGCATCTACTTAATATTTCAGAGGCACTTATAGCTTATTAGGCAAGTCCCTGGAGGACAGCCATGCGGCTTTCTCTGCAGACTCTTAGCTTTATTTAATTTCAGTTTTAGCTTCTCGACTGCCCGCCGGCTGGACTTGGAATGGGTCCTGAAGCCGTTACTCTTAAAAGCACCACTGAATTAGGAACGAAGGTGAACCTCTGTTTTGCCAGTGCTGAGGTGACGGATCTGAATCTAGGCTTGAAGTCTGTGTAAAGGCTGCAATTGATTCACCCGATAAATGAGATCTCGGTTTTCCATTTGTGTGGTCTAAATGAATGTTGCATTGGTCAGCAGTATTCATGAGAATGGAAGGGAAAATACACATGCTGGTCGATGGTGATATGTGGAGCAGATGACTGTGAAGGAGCTGAAAGACTAATGAACTGAGGTTGGTTCTTATTACCCCTGGTGATGTTGGGAGGTAGTAAATTAGGGGGAAAAAAACCCAAAAACATCATGATCTGACCAACACCTACAGTAATACTCCAGATAATAAGACAAGGGAAGCACAATCTCGGTCTTTTCCCCCTACTCCAGATGAGATCATTTGGGGTAGCTAGTGGTGCCTTGGGAATAAGGTGCAAAAAATACATCTGAAAAACATAGAAGGTGTGAAAGGCAATTAGCAGCTGAGATGAAAGATGTAAGCGAGGGAGCAATAGTAATCGGGAGGTAAAAGAAAGTAAAATTGGAGGGAAAAAACGTTTTTTACACGTAGCATTTGTTCTTTGAATGTTCCAATCCCATGTCACGCATACCATACATACAGCCATAACAATGTCATATTTAAAAAGCAAAGAGCGTGAAGAAAAAGGTACTCTGGGAAACGGTTACACTTTTGCTTTTATGTCGAGCGCAGCGTAAAATCGATATAAAAGGCGGCAAAATAAATGTAGGATCATCGCCTTTCGTTAAGGCTAAGTACACTTCCCGTCTTTTCTGTTCCCACCATCAAGCATTGCTCTCCATAGCAATCAAAGCCCCGAGGAGTCGGCTCGAGTCGGTCAATATCCAAATTCGACACACTCGCTCATCGCTGCTAATCCACGCCGGCCAAGAGCCTCGGCAAAATCAATTACAACCTAATTACACTTGCACACGGTTTACAGGCTTTTATCCTCACTGTGTGTGTGTGTGTGTGTTTATTCTGTATTTAGTCAGTGTGTATTTGGGTCATCTCAGAGTATAGAACAAACAATGGATTTTATGTGAAACTTTTAGCGCTAATTGTACTGTTACTGTACGAGTTTTATTCCACTTACACCACACCGCTTTGCTATCCATTTCAATGTTATATTTAGTAAATAAATCATACCTTTTATCCACTGCAGAAGATTCGCAGAATAAATGAACTGTTCACCACATGAACCTAAGACAAAAACAATCATCACCTAGCTTGTTGTGAGACCAAGAAACTGCAAAGCTAAACACGCCTGTCCTCAAAATACTAATAAACATTAGATCGGATTTAGATCTGACTCACACTGGAGACTCCTTAACTCCATAACTGTTAAACATACCTTTTCTGTAGCAATGATAATGTGTTTTTTTTTTTTGAACAAGCATTAACATAAACCTTAGGACTACAGAATTCAACAGTGGTGTGTGTGTTTAAGTTAAGTATCTAAATCCACTTCCAGAAGTAAAACATCTTGAGAGTCTAAATTAGCACTCACGTACCTGAAGCCTCTGTTGGCGCCGGAGAACCTCCAACACACCTGTGCCTCTATGTCAGACCAAGCGGCCTTGTGTAGTGTCAGGTTTACACACACACACACACACACACACACACACACACACACACACACACACACACACACATTCCTGGGGTGACGTGCTGGAGCCAGCAGTTCTGCATACAGCCAGCTGAAGAGTGCGTGCCAAGGTGGGGGTAGTGGAAGGAGGTCAAAAATGTGTCTTGTCATGACTCTATCCTGTTTTGGCCTTGTTGGAGCGTTGAACACATTTTAACCAGGGGCAAAAACTTATGACCAACTGTCAGAATGGGGGAAACACTTACTCTATAGTAAAATCAGGATACTTTACTATCGGAGATGATAATTATTTTTGGTGACGTGAGTGTTTTTAGCTAAACCTTTGTTTAAGAGAAGGCCGTTACTTATTAAATTAGGAAGATCTACAGTGACTTTGGAAATGCCTTATTTTTAGCGTGTGACCTAATGACTGAGACAGATCATTCTTCCTGGTGAAGTGAGGCTTCTTATAAATGTTATCTGTAAAAAAAAATCAATAGATATATACTATAAATAAGGAGATAATGGGTTTAGGAATCTCTGATTGGGCTATTTTGAGGACTTTATGGTTAGCGGTTTTGAACATGAGGCTAATTGTTGGTGAGTGGAAGCAAAGGGTTTTTTTTTTTTTTTTTTTTTGCCCGAGTTCAGTTTTAGACTTGGGGTAAAGAGTGCTCCCGTGTGGTTTTGAAAATTTCTTCAGATTAGTTTTCAATTAAGAATTGAGACCCTAGACAGGACGGCACCGTGCAAATGTCGGTTAGGACTACGTAGCCAAAAAAAAAAAAAAAAAAGCTTTTTGCGTTAGGAATAAAACACAGTGGGAGGGTGAATGAAGCAGAACTATTGTTACCATTTTCTGCCCATTCACCGTTATTAGAATTCTGTTGTACAAAAAGTAATCAACACCTTCCAACCAATCCGATTTGAGATGAGAATTCAACAGTGGTGTGGTATAACTGAAGAATTCAGGACAGTGTGGAATTGGGTGGAATGAAGCGGTTTCCGAGAGACAGCTGGGTTTTGTCTTTGGTTTTTGACAAGCAAGGAATGCACTTTTGTTATGGGAAGGCAACTGGTAGCCAAGGGTCAAAGGTGATCCCAGGTCATATTCAAGTAAGCTTTCCTTAAATTCTCTGGAATTTCAAACAATTTGTTGCACAGCTTCAGGTTGTGTTTTTCAAATTTTACAGTGTGAAGTGTGTGAGGTTAAGGTTAGAATGTGATCTTACCGCAACACCGGCATTACTGATCAAGCAGGAATATCCTTTACTTCTTTTTCAGATATGACTTTATTGAGATCAGAGATGGTAGCTCAGACTCTGCTGACCTTCTGGGCAGGCACTGCAGCAACATCGCTCCTCCAGCCATCATGTCCTCCGGCCCAGTCGTCCACATCAAGTTTGTCTCCGATTACGCTCACCAAGGTGCTGGGTTCTCACTGCGTTATGAGATTCTAAAGACCGGTGAGTGAACTTCATTTTCCTCTTTTTTATTACACATTTTATTAAACATTTGGTGTAGGATGGGTTTATTTTGAAGGCTCAACTAAAAAGAATTCACCCCGTCATCAGGAGATCATGAGTTTGAATTCCGACAATGCAGCCATCTAAGGCCCGGCATGTGGGGGATGGCACTACTCAAAGTCAATCAGAGCGACACTAATCAGTCATAGGGAGTTCAAAAAGAAGTGCGAGTTGGCAATTTACTCTCTCTCACTCATTTTCTACCGCTTATCGGAACTACCTCGGGTCACGGGGAGCCTGTGCCTATCTCAGGCGTCATTGGGCATCAAGGCAGGATACACCCTGGACGGAGTGCCAACCCATCGCAGTGCACACACACACACTCTCATTCACTCACACACTCACACACTACAGACAATTTTTCCAGAGATGCCAATCAACCTACCATGCATGTCTTTGGACCAGGGGAGGAAGAGTTGGCAATTTAGCCTGGCTAATTAACTTGCTACCAGAGAAGCTCAGGATCCAACACTACTTCATTTCTTGCTTCAGATGAGACAGATGTGTGTCACAACATGTCTGAACTTTTTTTTTTGCTTTAGTTTTGTACTATAGCTAAAAGGCTAAAGGCAAAAAAGGTCCCATGTAGCCTGTAAGGTTTCTATATAGAAACTAACTAAATTTAGTGTCACAATCACCATTTTTCAGTTAGCCTCATTATGCAAAAAACAAACCTGTGTCAGAGCAAACTTTTAGTCTTTTTCAAAAGGTCATAAGACCTCTGGCCCAGAGCACGCCAGTCAGGCACAGTGCTACACGTCCGCATAAAATTACCACAACACAATCCCAGACCAATTAAACATCAAGGGAAAGGGGGTGATGAAAATAAACTGCGTTTAGGGGAAAAGGGAGGGGTGAAGAAGGGAGGGATGGAGGTTGGTTTAAATGCTTAACTCTTTTCATCCCTCTGCAAACATGCAAGGAATGCCCATATAATTGGACTCTGATCTCCCATCCCTGGGGATGCATACATTCTGCTTGTAGCCTGCAGATGCCAGGCAGGGAAGTGGCACGTAACAACTTACTGAGAGGAATTCGTTTTTAAGAATAGAACTCCACACACATATGGTTATGTACAGTATGTCCATGGGAACATCCAAGACTCTCAGACAGGTAGGGTTCCTCAGGGCTTACAATCACTATATGACTGGTTCCACTTGGATTGGGTTGTTGTATAGATCTATGCAGAACCTTCAGAGATTCTTCTAGAGTGGTGAGACAAAATAATACTGAGCAGAATTTATTTTTAAGAATATAGTACCACTTAAATTCAATCATGGCCTTCACCGGTGGCATCCAAGACACTCCTCAGGGTTTTGGGGGGAAGTTACACCTTCCAAATGGGTTTTCACTTGAACTGGGAAACGGTTGTTTTATGGGCCATCAGGAAGTTTAAGAGCAAAATTAGTTTTTAAGAATAAATCTATACAAACACGCAGTCAGGAGATAATCCAAGACTTAAAGACGCCCAGACTTACAGATCCTTGTAGAGGCCTAGACAAAAACTTTAAGGGTTCCATGAGAGTGGTGGAACAAGTACAAATACAGTTGTAAGTGTCATTTAAGACTCTTATTTATGTACACAAGACTCTTATTTAGGTTCCTTAGGGGTTCTTGGATAGCTGTGGCTTCTTAGTTTTGGAAAGAGGTTCTGATTGGAACAGGGTTTTTCTGGAACGGACGATGTTTAGGGGTTTACGGGTTCCATTACAAGGTCACCACTTTAGAGTGGAATATAAAGTGTACTACTAATGCTAGTAATTAGCGGTGTTGGTAGCACTGCAGTGAAATAATGCTATCACAAGTGCTAGAAAACAGGAAGTTTGATCTGCTGTTGAATAATCGACGTTCAGCATCATGTCTGTTTAAAATTAAAGCTGAACTTTAAATAGAACAAAAACGTGGGAATGACTCATTAGTGCTTCTTTTTTTCTGAAATAGTGATGTCGCTACCAAGTAGGCATTTAGTTCTAGCTATGTTTCGAGCCACTGCTTCTATCCACTCATATAATGTGGTCCATTACTACAAGAGTGATCGACAAACGTGAATTGCTTTTGCCATTTTTGTGTAAAAATCCGTGCTGTTCTTCTGGCCTGCTGACAACATGAAAAGTGTGTGGGTGTGCACTTTGGTGACAGAGTGAAGTGCGAGTGGGTGTGTTTGTGTCATCGTGTATGGTCGGCATATGTTCACTGTTTGACGGCTGTTCTCACTTTCAGTGCTCCAGAGAAAAAGGAAGAAAAAAAAAAGAAAAAAAAAAAGATGGTTGTTTATTTTCGGATGTTGGATTTCAGGCCAAAGAGTTCCACGAATGCTGCAGCTTACAAGCTACAAGGAGAGTTTTACAGACTTGCAGGCTGAACCGTCACATTCAGAGCTGTTTTTCTCGCAGAATGTGGGAGTGACAGTTTGCAGACTGCAGACTGTTTATGATGGGAAGCACATTAACTGGAGATAGGAATCTTTCCTATTAAGCAGTCCTCGAAGAGGTGCGTCTTTTGTGTTCTTTTCTGGAATCAAGAACACCAAGTCATTGAACTCTGGGCAGATGGGGCAGGAAATAGACACTTTTTACCATAGCTAGATGATCTGAACCCTGGGGAAAGAAACTTGTTTGCTCTTTTTTAAATCCTGCTTGGATGACTGGAATATGGTGTGGTGCAAGGAAATTGTATCCATCATTATAGCTGTTTACTTCTAAGCTATGGCCCAAACCAGTCACTTTTTCTGTTCATCGCTAGTTTGAGCTGACATTTTCCCATCAAAGCCGGACCTCAGATCTTGTGCAAATTTGCTGCATCGTTTTGCAGGAAGCTGAACGTTTGACTGTGGTTTATGATCCTAGCATTGGTCCAGGTCTAATGACACCAAAAAGATACAGAAGATTATTTCTATTTCTATTCCTCTCACTATTAGTCGTCGTTTTAGACCGACGCAGACATCAATTTGGTCAGACAAACAGGATCAGTGTGTTCACGCCCACTGCCAAGAGTATTTTGGTCCCATTCTACCTTGGCTAAGTGGCAGAAAAGCTTGACAAGATAATGTGTATTCTTATACCTACAAACAAGGAACTATCAGAATTAGATGTGGATCACAGAGGACTATCTGCATCTGTTCCAAATGGTGTTGGTCTAAACCAGCATTCTCAGGTCACTCGAGTTCACAAAAGGTTTCACCTATGGGTGTTTTTATTACCCCCCCAAAAAAAACAAGAAAGTTGGAAAGACCAGACAGGTAGTAATGATTCTGTCATGTTGAAATGCTGATTGTGGTCACTGTTCATCCTCTCAGCTTCAGAACTGCTCCAGAATCAGTCGGATACCTCGTGAACCGATCTGACAAGCTTGAAAATAAAGTACACCATCTTTATCTGTTTAGAAAACATCATCCATTGAATAATGGACATATTATTCATGTAATATGGATTATAAAGTATGCATATTCAATGGCATACCTAATATGTGAAATGCTTTAGTTATTTTATAGGGAATTGTGTGTTTTAGCATTTTCCCGGTGTTGTGTATCATGTTCTATCATTAATGTGCTTTCCTACAGTTTTTGTTTTTACCTTGATGTAATGTAGCTGCACTTTGATACCTCACTTTTTTTTTTAATGTAATTCATAAATAAATAAATATACTTTACTGGATTTGACCTGCCCAGATTTCTAACTATTTTGCCTTCGGTAGCAAATGGAAATTGGCAGATATTGGAAGAAAATTAGGTTAATAAAATTCCCCACTGACTTCTGAAAGCTCAGGGAAGGCAATAATTAAAAGCATTCAAGAATTTAACCTGTCACCCAATAGCCAGACTAATCTTGTTTATTTGTGACCTACATTACTCATCTCTCTCGCCTAAAACCTTCTATCCTACGCAGGATGGTACGCCCCTCCATACAGACCCCCTGCCCCAGAGTTCCTCAGCACCCCCACCCCAAAAGAAAACCCTGCCCTCCCTTAATGCTCCCCATTTTCTGCCCTAGTTCCATCACACCAGATTTTAACCCTCTTCCGTGAGTGCTTGCCACAGCGATGCTGCCCCACCCTCCGTGACGTGATCGTGACACTGTTGCCATGGCTTGATCGGAAGACTTCCATCTTTAGGCCTGTTGGCATGACCAGAACATGAGTGTCATCACATACAAAGAACACATCATGGTACTCCACCATCCACCCCACACCCGCTCCCAGAGGCCGTGTTTTCCAGCCAATGCTTTTCACTGCCACTTTAACAACAACCACCTTGGACTGCTCGGCCTTTTGATTTCCTTACCTGCACACAAGGGAAATTCCTTTCCTACTCATTGGTGATGGAAAGCGTTAAGTATGAACTAACATCTGCCCCTGTTCTTTCATCTGCCCAAAGTTGTATGTTCACTAAGGCAAGTTAATATACTCCAGGGATGTCAGAAGTGTGCCATGTGCTATATGTGTCACCCAATATTCTGGGTCAGGCATCGAGCGAGCATAAGTCTCCAACAGATTTTTGAACTTTTAGGGCTTTTTATTGACTAAAGTGTAAAATCATCGGGCTGATTTTGAAATTACTAACAAGTGAACTACCGAGACCACGATAGTGAGAATTCTACACATTCTGGAAAATCTGCACATACAATTAATACACATTCCAGTTCATCGTTTACTAGAAAATTTCATTTAGTTCACGCACTCATCTCACTCACTCATCTTCTACCGCTTATCCGAACTACCTCGGGTCACGGGGAGCCTGTGCCTATCTCAGGCGTCATCGGGCATCAAGGCAGGATACACCCTGGACGGAGTGCCAACCCATCGCAGGGCACACACACACACAGACACTCTCATTCACTCACACACTCACACACTACGGACAATTTTCCAGAGATGCCAATCAACCTACCATGCATGTCTTTGGACCGGGGGAGGAAACCGGAGTACCCGGAGGAAACCCCCGAGGCACGGGGAGAACATGCAAACTCCACACACACAAGGCGGAGGTGGGAATCGAACCCCCAACCCTGGAGGTGTGAGGCGAACGTGCTAACCACTAAGCCACCGTGCCCCCTCATTTAGTTCACCATTTTCGAAATATTTTAGAAATCCGAGTATGATATTGAAGCTGATATTGAAGTCTGAAGCTGTTTGAACTAAAACTGAATAAACAGTCACTTATTTCAGCAATTATCTAAAATAGAAAGTTAATAAAGACGGTGTATCGCTGAAGAAACCTGAAAAAGATTCTTGATAATGGAATCAGGGCTTTAAACTCTACAAACATAACACAGTAATTATATTCGCTTATTATAACAATAAAAAATGTCTGAATAGTAACAAAGATGTGTTCGTGGTTTGGTGGGATGTTGTCGCGGCGCCTTTTCCCAGTAAACAGCTATAAAACCTCCGTCAGTCGGAATGCGCTTGGATGGAGCTCGCAGACACACAAACAACTAGCTGCTTCTTTAGCCACGCCTCCCAAACTGTCATTCACTGTGCCAGAAGCAGAAGGAGGCCTGTCCTGGAGCCTGAGGAGTAAACATGCACATTATAGCATGTTCATAAACATGCACTAATGAGCTCATGCACACACGTATGGTGCCGTCTCACGATGCTGGCATGCGCAGCGAGGTCAAAGGCAGGAGGCAAAGAGAGAAATGGGGTAAGAAAGGAAGATTTTTTTTACAGGATGGCCTAATTCTGGAGGGGATCACAGTCTGGCATGTTCTGTCGCATTAAATAGAAGGGAAGAAAACCCAACACATGTACATAATTAAGCATGTGGATAACTACTACGATGTATTCACTAAACAGCAGAGATGGGGGACTCGAGTCAGACTTAAGTCGCAAATTTGAGACTTGAGACTTGCTTGACAAATATTAAAAAAAGACTCGACTTGACTTTGACTTGACATTCGTGACTTGAGACTTGACTCAGACTTGAGTTAAATGACTCAGAGATGGGGGACTCGACTTGACTCGAGTCAGACTTAAGTCGCAAATTTGAGACAAATATTAAAAAAAAGACTCGACTTGACTTTGACTTGACGTTCATGACTTGAGACTTACTTGTGACTTGCACATGTGTGACTTACTCCCACCTCTGCTAAACAGTACATTATAATTTGCATTAAAAAAACACAAAAACTGGATTCTCTATTCTGATTGGTCAGAAGGTCAGAGGAGTTTATGCTATCGCTTTTATCACCAACATAAAACGCTGAAGAAACACTGGTGAGGGAGCTACTGTTTATAGCTGCTATATAGCATAACGTGAGGACAGGAAATTAAATGTGAATCATTGGTAAATTGTCAGGAGAACTGTATAAGGCATGAAAAGTGTGTGTTTGTGTGTGTGGACATACTGACCGAACTAGCTTTCGTGTGTGAGAGCGTGATTGTGTATTCTAACGCACGGGTGGGCAAGCACACTTCCCACTCAGTACTAAAGGGAAAGGAGAGAGCTCTGGCATAACACCATATGGGAAATAAATAAATAAACAAACAATTAGACAATGAACAAGTAAACATCGATACGGAAAGACGGCGGGACGAGTGACGTCGCTATGTCACGGGGCGCAGCGTACTCATCGTAGACGCAGATGTCCGTGTACGCAACAGAGTAATGAAGGACGTGTGCTGCATCTCCAGGTGAACGCAAGGCATTCTGGGAAGCATGTATGGGCCGTTCAGCTCCCAGAGCTCAGGGTGCATAAATTTACATAACTGATGAGACACAAACTCCCTCTGCCTCCAGTTTCGACTTGTTTGTTTTATTGTTCGTCTCTGCCTCCTGATCTCTCGTTCTCTCTCATTACGCCTGCCTGTTTTCTCTTTCGCTCTCACTCCATGCCTCCTCCCTCTCTCTCTCTCTCTCTCTCTCTCTCTCTCTCTCTCTCTCCCATTAAGTTTGGTTGTTTTCCCCTTCGCTCTGTACGACGAACAGGAGTACAACCAAAAGAGAAATTCTTGCAAACTCTCAAAGGCAGAGGAAAAAAAAAACAACACGTCACACTTCACTTGTGTGGCATTTTATTCAGAGCGAGCCTGTGAAATGTGCAGAGAATAATGATCTGTTTTTCTGCCTATTTGAGCTCCAGTGTGTTGTATTGCTTTCATTGATGAATAATTTACACAAAACAACACCTAACGTAAGATGTGTGTTTATATCAAGACAAATAAAACGGGTCACAAGCAAAAATGCAGAAAAAAAAAGATATTTTAAATAAAACTCTCGTCTTATGTTTCTCATAGAAATTATGAAACTTTTCCACATAGCTGAAAATCGATCTTCAGTCGATCTGCTCACAAAATTACTGACATCTTCTTTTGGTCATAAATTGTGTCTAAAACGTGTCATTTTTGAGCAAATTTTAAAGAACGTTGAATAAATACAGCTAATATTTATGGGGGAAGTCGTGTCCTAATCGTTAGAGAGTTTGACTCCTAACCATAAGGTTGTGGGTTCGAGTCTCAGGCCGGCCACGACTGAGGTTCCCTTGAGCAAGGAACTGCTCCGGGTGTGTGTTCACTGCTGTGTGTGTGCACTTTGGATGGGTTAAATGCAGAGAACGAATCCTGAGTATGGGTCACTGTACTTAGCCGTATGTCACGTCACTTTCAGTCACATTCACTTAATGGATGTTGACTATAATCCTTGTCTGAAATGAACAGGAATTGCTGGATTTTATTTTACATGAGTGAATTCAAAACAACAGCCATGTACCGTGACAGAAAGCAAGTTTTCAAGCAGGAAAATCTTGATGAGTTCAGACTAGAGCCAGCTAAAAGACTGCCATCGCTAAATGGGGAAAAGAAGGCGGGGCCATCTAGCATCAGATATTAAACACCTCTTCCATTTATTGTTTCTGAGGCAGTTTTACATGTTTATGTTTTCACTTTTCTTTGCCTTCCAGGTTCAGAACACTGTTTCCAGAACTTCACAGCACCGACTGGTGTGATTGAGTCACCTGACTTCCCGGACAAGTACCCTCACAACCTGGAATGCTCCTACATCATCATCGCCCCACCTCAGACAGAGGTCACCCTCACCTTCAAGACCTTCGACCTGGAGAACGACCCCTTGCTGATGACTGAGGCCGAGTGCAAATACGACTGGCTGGAAGTGTGGGATGGACTGCCCCAGGGTGAGCTCCTGAATGAATACCATAGCTGGTGTAGAGATGATGATGGATTAGCTCGAGAGCCGCCAAAAGTGTTCTCGGTTATAGGTCACCATGCTTGAAAGGTTTGATCACAGACCAGAATGATCTAAAACATGAGCATTTGTGGATCCAGAAACTATTACATTAGTAAGTTAGACTGAGAAAATGTCACCTGGATTTTAAAAATTTCACTCTACTGAGATAAATACTCTTCAGAAAAGGCACCAGAATGCAGAAGAATCCATAATAAGCATTTCCATATTCCGTATTCATACAGTATATCTATCATTATGATCAGTGATCCCCAAAAACACAACCAACAAATCCTGAGATATTTTCTGAGCCCTATCTCACCTCAAAGACTGAGGTAAACGTTGTCTGTAGACCGTTCCGATGCTTGAAAGGCTTGTTTTTGCCAAACAAAATCTCGTACAAAATCATCCAGAATGTTGACATTCATGAATGAATGAACTAATATTAATACTAGGAGGATTAACACCTAGGTTAAGTTAACACCTAACACCAAATCATCACCAAATACCCAGAATAATTGCATTACCAGTTTACCATGTACTTGAAAGGTTTGTTTTGCTGAACACATTTATGTTCAGAACAGTGGTGGGTTCTAGGATTTTTCTGTAACAGGGGCCATTAAGGGGCCACATGTTACATTCAGGGGCCAAGTACAGGGTACATTCAAGCACACAAAATAATTTATTCAGTACGGTGCACATACATTTTGGCAGGCTCAAGTGCCGCCAGTTGTTTGGGGGTGGAATTGCATCTGTGATCGTTGTGAAAAATTCTCCGGTTGCTCTTCTCGTCGACGATTGATGGAACGGGGGCCAATCAGGGACCAATCAGATTTCAGCAGGGGCCAGGACAAGTACAACCGAACCTGGTTCAGAATCAAACATTAATAGCTCCAGGGACTTTACAATATTGAGGTATTTTCTGCAGATTCTCACCTCTCGACTAACACTACATGATCTACAGACTTCCGAGTGGTTCTCAAGTGTTCGCGTTAGCTCAAGGTCTCAGGAATGCCGGCTCACTGCAAGTACTGACACCTCCACAAACTTCCTCAATGACTTATTTCCTGTTTTCTCCACCTCCTGCCAAAGTCACTCCCCTTTGTGTGCTCTCTCCCACCTCAGGCCATTCTTATCTGAGGAAACGCTTCCTTCTTTGGAAGTAAAGAGTGATTTATCTTTTTGTTTAGAGGCCAGAGATAAGGAGCAGGAGATGTTTGTGCTGGTGTTAAATGAGGCAGGCATGTGGGTGTCAGAATGGTTCATGAATTTCTGTGGTTTTATTTATGGAGATTTCACAGAAGGTATAATAATATGTGTGGGCAGGAAGCTTTACATTTTATTTATATCAGGGTGATAGACATGACACACCAACCAACCAACCGAGTGTGATTTTACTTAAACCACTTTGGCATCTCAACAAGTCTCAACAACCAATAACGTAAACTGATGGAGGTCCAAAATGTCAGGTACAAGTTGCTTCTTGAAACAGCTGACTGGATTTCCACTTTCCTTTCTACCAAAAAAAGAGACAACTACCCCTTTTCCACCAAAAAGAACCGGGTGCTGGTTCAGAGTTAGTGCTGGTGCTGGTTCAAAGTTGGTTCCACTGGCGAACCTTCTAAGAACCGGTTTGCCTTTCCATCGGTTAGAGAGCATCACAGAGCCGAGTCTGACGTCACTGTATACGTGTCACGTTACACAGCAACTTTAGCGCAGCAGCGACAAACACAACATCAACAATGGTGGATGTTGCTTTAATGTTAATGCTCATGGCTTTGTGAACCTACATTAACACCCAAACGCGGCGAATCCAACGTGTACGTGCAGCTCCATGTAATCTGTATAAATGGAGGTTGTTATCGAGAAAGTACATAACATTATTTTATCATTAACACAGAAAAAAGTTAGCCTTAGCATGTAGCTACTTACTATTATGTGTGCTGATAATGTATCATATCGCAGTAAAGTAAAAGTGTATTAAATATTAGTATACTAAAGGTACATAATCAAATGTGCTAGCAGTAGCCCCGCCCACAGCCCCGCCCACAGCCCCTGATGCAACCGGTTCTTAAGTCTGGACCAGCAACGTTTTGGTGCTACTTAAGAACCACTTTTCCTGGTTCAGAGCCGGTGTTTTGGCTGTCGAAAAAGAAAGAACTGGTTCTAAATTAGACTCTGAACCAGCACTCAAACTGCCTCGGTGGAAAAGGGGCAAATGATATGGAGGAACTCTTGATAGGGAAGGGAAAAGGAGCCTAATCCAGGGAGAATGGATGTCTAGTCATGTGTCATTTCCTATCTTAAAGAAACAAATTCATAGCTGAGGGTATTCTAGAAATTACTCCCTTGTTCATTACTGAGCTTAGCTTTGAGTCGTTGATCTTACGTACAGGATTATGGTCACATGGGGGCACCCGTCAGCTTTGAAATCCGCCTTGCCGCCTTGCAATTGCGTTACCCGTTAACAAGGAACCTGTTAAGGTAAAGACATCACTGTAAACCTGATGCCATTGTTGACCAAATCCCTTGAGACCAACTACAAAGCTAATACAATGACCTGACAATTCTTTGTCCACCATCTTGCCTAACTTTTCCACATGTCCCCCATTTTTTTCGTTACCAAAATCCCGGGTCAACATTAATGCAATAAACTAGACAACTTGTACATTGAGGTTAATTTGCGTTAGCCTGTACGCCCAAAAATATGAGCACACTGTAGACAGGAATCGATGGGCTAGCTAATTTATAACTTGTCCATCTCTGCTTGGTCCCTATAAGGAGATCCGTAATCAGTCCTTTTGCAGTGTGAAAGCTAATAAGACCTGACTTTATAGCCAAATCAATAAGAAGTAATTTTCTTCTGTATTAACAGGGTGTTTTGGACCATATAGAAAAGAGCGTGTACCATTAATTAGAAACACCACTGGCTGATTAAGCCTTATTTCTTTCGTTTAAAGCTCTCAAGCTTTTCCCTCTCCTCAAGACAGGCTAAGATTGAGGACCTAATTATAGAATATGTTAACTAGAATCTCATGAATGCAAGTGGATGAGAATTTACTGCCGTTTTGGGGAAGTGATAAAAACTTTTAATGTCATGCATAGACCTTTTTAATGTATTACAACGTATTTTGATCCAATGGATCTGTTCCATTAGATCAGTGGATCTACTGGGACTTAATGTGGATCTACAGTTCAGAGCAGAGCAGAATTGACTCTTAAACTTTTCCCCCACAGTTTCACCACTTATTGGGCGATATTGTGGCATGAAGATCCCTCCGGAGATCGTGTCCTCCACGGGTCTCCTGTCTCTCTCCTTTCACACCGACATGGCGGTGGCAAAAGACGGCTTCTCTGCACGCTACAACATGACTCACAAAGACGTTACCGACAGTAAGTGTGACGAGTTTGCTGCGTTTTCTTTTACGGAGTAATTGGACCGGGGGAGGAAACCGGAGTACCCGGAGGAAACCCCCGAGGCACGGGGAGAGCATGCAAACACGGAGTAATTTATTACGTATAAATGCACTGTTTAATAGAACTACCTGCAGAATTTGAAAGAATCTCAGTAGTGCTGTGCATCATTTATTAATTTCGTCTCTGTTTTTACAGGTCAGCATCTTTCCATTTTCCGTTACACTTAATAGCTCTGAAGGCAAACCTTCACTCGCTTCCTCCCTCACTTTCTCCCTTGCTTTCTATTGTCTCTTGTCTTCAGCGGTAACATAATCTTGACCTCACCTGTCATTTCAACTGTGGCACCTCATTCACCACATCTCACAGTGGGAAAAAAAAAATGTTCCTTACCTTTCTTTGTGTCTCGTCCCTAGGCTTCCACTGCAACACTGTGTTTGGCATGGAATCAGGAAAGATCTCAGATGAGCAGATTTCCGCCTCGTCTTCGTTCTACGATGGCCGCTGGCTTCCTCGCATGGCCCGTCTCAACAACGAGGACAATGCCTGGACACCTGCAGAAGACAGCAACAAGGAGTACATTCAGGTTATTATCACACAAACACCATTAAGCCTCTGCCACGCTTCCTGAGCCCTGTGTTTGTTGTCTCTCCTGGGAGTGGTGATGCGTGGAGAACCCTGCTACATCTCTAACCGCTGTGTGATGGATGAGGGCACTCTTTAAAAATACATGCTTAGCAATTTTCTCCAGCACCATCGATTTCAGGTCCCCGCGTTCCTCCGTGCTTGGAATTTTTGTCTCTACGGCAGAGCAATGACGGTGCCTTGACCTGGGAATCCTCACGTTTTGTTTGTATTGGATCAGAATAAACTTGTTCCAGAGTTAATCTCCTGCATGAGCCTGAACAAAAACACCACTGACGCTTCACCCATTGTCTTCTGTGTTACTGTATCATCAGATAAATTAACAACGGTAGATTTAAGATGCTTGTGGTAATGACATCACTCTGGAAAGAATGAACAAAAAAAGAGGAAATAAGTTGAGACAGAAATTAGTATGAAAAAGGAAGACAGGATGGAAAAGGCACAAGGTGAAGTAAGAGGAAAAATAGGAAAAGAAAGAAAAAACGAGGACAGAAATAAAAAGAAAGCCGCTCTCTCATTAATTTTTTTTGTCACTGATGCCCTTTCTCTCAGGTGGACCTGCACTTCCTGAAGGTTCTAACAGGCATCGCCACACAGGGAGCCATCTCAAAGGAGACACAGAAGTCTTACTACGTCACCACCTTCAAGCTGGAGGTCAGCACAAATGGAGAAGACTGGATGATGTATCGGCATGGCAAGAACCATAAGGTAAGCAAAGCAAAGCTCCTTTTCATCTTTGCTCTTGAAACCTACAGGCCATGTCAGAGCCAGAGGAACCGCTCATTGTTACAAGGAGAACCAGACGGGGTCTAGGGTGTGGATGCTGTACTTTTACTTTTGAGAACCAGAGTGAAATGAACGTGTTTACCTAGCAGTTGGGCTTGTCTAAAATCATCTAGCAGAATGAATAAAGGATTATTACTCATTCAAATTTTTTAAAATGTAAAAAATTTAAACTACATAAACAATACTTGTCCACATTTGTGTCATATTCCAATACTAGATGTAGAAAAGAAGCTATGTTTCCCCAAAGGAAGTCAAGGTTCTGGATTTAATTGAGGTGGCTTGAGCCGTAATGACTGCTGGAGGCCGTGACCTCAGTCTACCGCATTGATCCGTCGGCAGAGAAAGTGACATGGGAACAGGTTGAGGGACGGTTATCTGGCAACCTGGGAACAATAGGGCTCTTTGTGAGCTCTTATCTTTAAAGGCCATTCGTCACGCCTGTGCACTAACGGCCATAAACACACCTGCACGACCGGTCACACGTGCACCTGGGCTTGAAGGGACCCCACGTGTGGGAGAGGATGCTTTGTCTGTGTTCGAGTTTAGAATCTTATCACTGGCGTTGGAATGGTATGAAAATCTAACTATTAGGATTGGGCTTTGTAAAATTTGCATTCGGATCATTTAGAAGCCTTGAGTCCTTAAAAAAAATAATTAATTAATAATTTAAAAAAAAAATTTTAAAAAAAGAGAGAGGGTGGAAAATGCAAACTGAAGGAGCCGGAGATTAGTATATGGCAAGCACAGCCTATTACTGTATATATGTACATCCTGTCACGTAGTGACTGTTAAATTGTACATCAGTGCGGCCTTAATGAACTCACACACTCACTCATTTTCTACCTCTTATCCGAACTACCTCGGGTCACGGGGAGCCTGTGCCTATCTCAGGCGTCATCAGGCATCAAGGCAGGATACACCCTGGACGGAGTGCCAAACCATCACAGGGCACACACACACTCTCTCATTCACTCACACAATCACACACTACGGACAATTTTGCAGAGATGCCAGTCAACCTACCATGCATGTCTTTGGACCGGGGGAGGAAACCGGAGTACCCTGAGGAAACCCCTGAGGCACGGGGAGAACATGCAAACTCCACACACACAAGGCGGAGGTGGGAATCGAACCCCCAACCCTGGAGGTGTGAGGTGAACGTGCTAACCACTAAGCCACCGTGACCCCTGCCTTAATGAACTTTAAAAGGAATGAATGATTTTCGAGAACGTGAAGACAAGTGGACCATGAAATGATCTTTATTGTGCTCCACACTAAGTCACCGGATGCTCCTCCCTCTCTTACCATTCTGTCTCCAGAATGGGAAATTCTCAGGACAGACACACAATACCAGGAAGCAATCGTAGACTTCCATTTACAGCTGAGCAGGTGATCAGACCTGCAAAAGGCAACGAATTGTTTGCACCTACGAGCTCCCTCATACTGATTATTATCGAAAATCCCTATAAATCCATCATACGAGGCAAGCAATTTGTCTGTCACATGCTCGAGGCTGGAGAAAGAAAAAAGCATACAAAGCAATTTCATCTCTCTCCTCAGTCGCTCTGCGAGAGTGCGGAAGTATGAAGCTAGAGTAATGGAGAGGGTTATTGTCGTTTTTTACCCTTGGTGACACAAAGCTCCAAGAGAAATGCAGTTCTGCACGGAGTACATGAATATATGAGATATCTATGTATGAGTGTGTGTGTGTCTGTGCACTTGTCCTCACACACACACACACAGACCCAATTTCTCATCTGCATGGCTCTGGCAAGCGGCCAACTGAAACTAGCTCGACATCTTCATCCGAGCGAAGATGGAAAGTGAGGAGAAGAGAGAAACAGGATGAAAAGAATGTCAGCCCAAAATAATGTCTTGACCAGATCGACTCGGAGCACGTCTCCCTCTGGGCTCATTAAATTCAGCATAAGAAATTGGAGAAAGCCTGAGCAAAAACTCAAACCATCTGCACCGACCTTCCTTTGTTTTCTTCATCCTTTTTTTCCATTTTTAGTGTCAACAACAAAATGAAAGTTTTATCTCATGTTTTTTTGAGGCGTTTTAAGTATTTGTTACCTCGGATAAAACTATAAAAAGGTTTGATGACTCATTCTGTACCAGTACTGTGTTCAACCAATCAAATGCTCTCCATAAAGTAAGCCCCGCCTCCTCAGTGTAGTACATGTGCTTTGTACAGGTTTTGAAATTAAATTTTGAACAAATTTAAGGTAATAATTCGATCAGATTTCATGTCCTGGCTGTTTGTTTTTGGAGTTAACGATCAGATGTATCTTAAATCTTATAAATCTTATTCTCCAGCTTTTCATTTGGTGTGTAGTTACATTTATTTCGAGAACACAATCACAATGGACTACATGAAGGATATTCCCCTTTTTCCTCTCTTTAGCTTGTGCTAACCTACGTAACTAGCTTAGTAGCGTGCCTTACTGTACAAAAACTTGTGCTGTTATGTTAGCTAGCACAATTAAGTTTAGCAGCCAAATAAATATTAGCCAGCTAACTTTTCTTTGCTAACTGGCTAATGGGTTTAGCATGCGTCTTCTTCTCTGGTAAGGTCTGAATAGGGTTAGGTGATGAGGCGATACAGTTCTGTGGTAAATCACCTCACAATAGACTTTTGCTGTGACCAATCTGATGGCTAAATCTGATGGCACGACGGTGTCGTTATAATATTATGACCAGAGGATGACACGGCAGAGTGAATTAATCAACTTGTTCTAGTTGTTTCCGTTTGAATGGACAGATGACCGAGTACATGCTGTCACCAGGCATATTTTTAGCAGTTAGCATTTCTCACAGGATTCATTTGTTTACATTTTGCTCTTAGGCTGTTTGTCGGTAGAGAATTAGCCGTTATATATAATGTGGCTACAGTAACTAGCATCCATGTCCAAGGCATGAGATCATCATTAAAATGAATAAAAAAGTAAGAAAACCTGCTCAGGATCTTCAGGAAATTCCACACACACGTTATTATACTCTACACTTTTCATCTTGTTTACCTTGTTTAATTTTATTTCCTTATTCTGAATCCTTTTCATTTCTATAATCTTACACTATTTCAAATGAATAATCTTTTGCCTTTAACCTGAAGCTCCATCAGTCTTTTCCATAATGTAATACCTGGTAAAGTGAACAGTGTGCTGTTTTATTTCTTCATGGGAACTTTCCCCTTATCGCCTCTCGCTCCCCCGATTCTGGAGTCTTATCTCAGGCTTATCGTTTCTCATGGTGAAAGGAAGAAAGTGATGATAAAGCGGATTCAAGCTGTACAAAAATTCACACGAACGCACAGTATTATGCAGAATTTCTTGCTGGAATTCTGTCATCCGTGAAAACCCTTACAGAAGTATTCAGTAATATCTGAAACACCTTCCGGGAAACGATCGAGTCAGATGTTACGCTGAGTCAAACGGGTGATGAGTGTTTTATTAATAAACTCTATTGTATACACACACAGTGACTGATTCAGACATAGGATACGAGTCACTACGCTACACTAAAACACATTTATGGATGGATTAACTCCTGTTTTTTTTTAATTCCACGTGAGTAAGGAGGAAGATAAAACATACTGAGTATTACATTTATTTTGTAAACCTGAGCTGACTGGATGTTGGCTAAGCTTGTGGGATTTTTTTTGGTTTGTTTATTACAGATATTCCACGCAAACACCGACCCATCAGAAGTGGTTCTGAATCGCATTCCACAGCCCACTCTGGCCCGATTCGTCCGCATCAGACCCCAGACCTGGAAGAATGGCATCGCTTTACGCTTTGAGCTCTACGGCTGCCAGATCACAGGTGAGTGTCCGTATGTGTGTCCATGTCTTAATCAGCGAATCTCTAAAACCCTAAAAGCTCTTTCAGATATTCTTTGTGTAGGATATTTGAACAGAACCTTGATGCTTTCTCTCGGTGTTTAGGCAGGTTCAGGGTCTGATACACTCTCACAAAGGTGGTTCTCGGTCACCTTCCAAGTGAAATTTAGTGAGAAAGTAATTTGACTCTGAATCGACTCATTCGATTCAGAGTCGATTCAGAGTCAAATTTCTTTTGAACCGAGCTTATTTGGATGTGATTCCACACGGAATTGATTATAATTTAGACAAACTTTTACAGCTCATCCATCTCGCTCTCATCCCTCTATTCTCAGACGCTCCATGCTCCGAGCTCCAGGGCCTGCTCTCTGGCCAGCTTCCTGACTCGCAGATCTCTGCGTCCTCGGTTCGAGATCTCCACTGGGCTCCGAGCACGGCGCGTCTGGTGGCTAGCAGGTCCGGCTGGTTCCCTGCTCCTCCGCAGCCACTGGCCGGAGAGGAGTGGCTCCAAGTGGACCTGGGAAAAGCCAAGACAGTGAGCGGTCTCATCACTCAGGGAGCGAGAGGTGGAGACGGAGGAACGAGCTCTGAAAACCGGGCCTTTGTACGAAAGTACCGCCTGGCCTACAGCATGAACGGAAAAGACTGGAACTTTGTGATAGACAGCAAAACCAGCATGCCTAAGGTTAGTGCGTGTGTGTTATCTTAAAGCCTCTTTAAATTCAACCACAAACAGTGGAAATGAAAAAAAAATAATATATATTTATAGACGACTTTTTACCAATTATTTTTAATTATTATATGTAAATTTTAATGATATGAAAAAAAAGCATTGAGACATTCTCTCAAAGAACGATTCAAGGCTCTTAATCAGCTTTAAAAAAAATCATGAATTAGCAAATTTTTTAAATAAAATTTTTAAACCGGCTAAAATCACATTTTTATTTTATTTAATAAATTAAAATTATTTGTAGGGGGTCACGGTGGCTTAGTGGTTATCACGTTCGCCTCACACCTCCAGGGTTGGGGGTTCGATTCCCACCTCCACCTTGTGTGTGTGGAGTTTGCATGTTCTCCCCGTGCCTCGGGGGTTTCCTCCGGGTACTCCGGTTTCCTCCCCCGGTCCAAAGACATGCATGGTAGGTTGATTGGCATCTCTGGAAAATTGTCCGTAGTGTGTGATTGTGTGAGTGAATGAGAGTGTGTGTGTGCCCTGTGATGGGTTGGCACTCCATCCAGGGTGTATCCTGCCTTGATGCCCGATGACGCCTGAGATAGGCACAGGCTCCCCGTGACCCGAGGTAGTTCGGATAAGCGGTAGAAGATGAGTGAATGAATGAAACTTATTTATTTCTCCTGTGCTGATTTATTATTATTATTTATTTTTTTTTTTTAGATTTTTGAAGGCAACGTACATTTTGACATGCCTGAGTTGCGGCGGTTCGAGGAGCTCGTCGCTCGGTTCGTCAGGATTTACCCTGAACGCTGGTCTCCTGGTGGCATCGGCATGAGGATAGAGGTT
>NC_083483.1:1682955-1695455 GCF_030014155.1 Tachysurus vachellii | reverse complement strand
GTGGATCATAGTATATTTATTCAGAATAACGAAACAATTCTGACCCCATACGAGTGCATTAGAGTTAGAAGTACTCAGAGGTGCTGTTTTAGGACTTGACTCACCAATCCGAACCCGAAATAAAGCTATACAGCATTAATGTTAGCTAAAGCATGCTTTATGTACAGTGCTATTAGTTATTGCTTAAAAATGACTGATCTAACAAAAAGAAATAAGTGAAAACCACTAAAAGTGTCTGATTTATCGAGTCAGACTTCGTTGTACAGCTCGCCCTCTGAAAACAGACTTTACTCATGTTTAATGCAAAAGAGTTCAATCTGGCATTCGTTTCTCTGAATCGCATCTTAAAGCCCTGAAGCATTTCACGCACTGCAAAGACTAAAGCCAGAGGTTAGCGGAGGCTAGTCACGGTCTCCCCAACCCACGCAGCACTTAACCACCAGATCCAAACTGATCTGAATCTATTACATGAACGAACGAGTGGAGCATTTATTCTCTTTCCTTTTCACCTATTTTCCTGCCCATTCTAGCAACCTCAAGCACATCTCCCACATCTCCCCCCTCGTCCATGGTACTGTGCGATTTTGAGCAAGGTTTGTGTGGATGGACTCATGACCCCAACTCCGACATCATCTGGGCTTTGCACACCTCCAGCAGAATCACAGCCCAAGGCCAGAGTCAGGACCTCTCTTTAGGCTCTAACAGTGAGTCTCTCTCTCTCTCTCTCTCTCTCTCACACACACCCACACACACAAACGCAAATTTGTATAATCAACCACCCACTCCCACCCACACTAGCTTGTAAATTAGCCTGTCTGCGAGTTCATGTTTACTTGTGCGTAAAACAGTCAGTGATCAAAATGACTAGAGAATTTTCTAAGGTCGTTGCCGCACAGGGGGGGCACGGTGGCTTAGTGGTTAGCACGTTCGCCTCACACCTCCAGGGTTGGGGATTCGATTCCCGCCTCCACCTTGTGTGTGTGGAGTTTGCATGTTCTCCCCGTGCCTCGGGGGTTTCCTCCGGGTACTCCGGTTTCCTCCCCCGGTCCAAAGACATGCATGGTAGGTTGATTGGCATCTCTGGAAAATTGTCCGTAGTGTGTGATTGCGTGAGTGTGTGTGTGTGTGTGTGTGTGTGTGTGCCCTGCAATGGGTTGGCACTCCGTCCAGGGTGTATCCTGCCTTGATGCCCGATGACGCCTGAGATAGGCACATGCTCCCCGTGACCCGAGGTAGTTCGGATAAGAGGTAGAAAATGAGTGAG
The DNA here is from genome assembly GCF_030014155.1 of Tachysurus vachellii. NCBI lineage: Eukaryota > Metazoa > Chordata > Actinopteri > Siluriformes > Bagridae > Tachysurus > Tachysurus vachellii. The sequence continues at coordinate 1,694,191 of NC_083483.1, read as the reverse complement.
AGAGAGAGTGAGTGAGTGTTGCCTCACAACTCCAGGGTTCGAATCCGAGCTCAGGTTTGCGTCTGTGTGGATTTTTGCATGTCGGTTTGGGTTTCCTCTGGATTTTCCACTTTCCTCTGAGAAACGTGCCAGTCGACAGATTTCAGGCTCATTACACTGTCTTGTTTTTTGAATAGTATCCTATGATAATATGATTTTGTGCTTTATTTGTTTCTTAAAGTGTGTTTAAATAAATTGAAAACATGCCGTGCCCGAGGCTTTACCAGCTCACTTATTCTTAAAACGTTTTATTCTGTAGCGCTGGAATATTCCCCCTTGGCAAGCTTTTAATATTCCTTAAATCCCTAAAAGATGACACAGTTGCATAAGGTCTGCATACATTCGAGAGATAATAATTGGGAAACTAGATCTGTAAAGTTTGTCATGACAAACTTTGATGTTGGCTTTGATGAAGCAAGTATTCGCAAAGGCCGGTGCTTTATGGAGGCGAGTGGACATAAGGGACAGTTTTACTTTTAGAAGCAAGTGGACAGAAACCTAGGGTGCCAAAACATTTGGAGGCAAGTGGAGACAAGCATGTGACATCATCTGAATACTCTTGAGGAAGTTTCTCTCATTGTTCTGAGTGTTTTGATATGTCACATGTCCATGTTGTGCTAATTTTTGATTTTGCATATTTTGGGGCGGGGCTGCAGGACAACCGAAAGGTCAGTCAGTACACCAATTTAAAAGTTTGTTCAGAGTATCACCCTAAAGGAGCTGGCCAAGTTTGGTGTAGATAGTTCGAAAGCTTGCCGAGTTATAAACCTCCAAAGTTTATAATGGGAGTCTATTGGAAAAAAGGCCATTTTGAGACCCGGTACCTGAAGTACCGGTACTCGGATCACTTAGAAAAGTCATAGCAACAAACTTCAGACCAGCGTCTACAACATATCCAGATTTGGTGCATGTGGCTCGAAAGCCCTAGGAGGAGTTACTCTTGATAAATTTTTGTCTAAGATTAAATAGGAAAACAGAATGTCGGCTTCTACAAAGTGACATAATTAATATATCTTTATTATTTATCCCCTGCTTTATTTTTCTCATGAACGGATGAGGCAAAAGTTTACAAAACGTCTATCAAAGCTTGCGTCTCTTTAGTAAGGGAATATTTATAATAAGATTTGTTTGTATGGTCTCACTGTCATGGTTACCGTCTTCCAGTTGGCGTCTGGTAGAATTGTTTGGTTTATATCAACTGGTGAATTGGGACTAACGCAAGTGTTTGATTTGAAATATTACTTGCACTTGTTTGCTTGAACTGACACTGTAGATGGATTTGGAGATGTGTGTTTACATTCTCGGGTTCTGTTTCAAGACCGGATTGTGTTATGTCTGCACAGGCCTGGGAAACTACCTATATGTTGAAGCTAGTTCCAAGACACAGGGAAAGAAAGCCAGGATATTCAGCCCAGAGGTAGGGCCTGAAACAGGCCCTCTATGCTTGAAGTTCTCCTATCAGCTAGAGGATGAGGGAACCCTTCGCGTGCTACTGCGTTACCCGCTTCAAGAGGAAACCCTACTCTGGGCTCTCCATGGCAGCCAGGGCTCCATGTGGAAGGAGGGACGCACCATCCTACCCCGATCCCCTAAGGAATTCCAGGTAAACTGAGGTGATCTGTACAATAGGAGTAAAATGGATAAGAGCAAAACTATTCATAGTGAGATTGATTTATAACTAGAACGTTCATAAAAGTCTATAATGTTCATTTGAACCCTTTGTTTCACTTTCTGGAAGGTGGTCATTGAAGGCATCTTTGAAAAGACAACCACAGGCCACATCTGGATCGATAATATCCATATGAGCTCCAGCACGCCACTGGAGGAATGTACACGTAAGAACCGGTGTTTTACACATCGCTTCCTTTCTTCTTTCTTATCGGTCGTGCTTTCGTTTATCCACAATAACGTTTGCAAATTAAGGATTTTTAATGATTGCTCAAGAGATCAAAGTGTCACAGCAACATCGGTAGCGCAGCGTCTCAAAATAAAACTATGACAGGAAAAGCGAGCGGTGGGGGGGTGGGGGTGGGTGGGGGGGTTTGGTTCATGAGTGACATGTTACTTGCCATCAAACCCAAAAGAAGAATTAAATCTAGGCCAGAAAACCTCCGGAGCCTCCATGCTAATCTATATTTCATAACGTTCTCCTCGTTTCTTAGCGTTTGTAAACAGCTTTCTCTGAAAGCAGACTTACTCAATACCCCCAGTGACCTTGTCATGTCCAGGGATTTGCTCTGGTTTCCGATTGATCTAAATTATGATACCCAGATTTTATGTAGGTAAAACACTGAGAAACACAAAACAAAACTACACACAATCAGATTCCTACACAAACATAATTCTAGATAGTTATGTAGTTCATTTGAACCAGTGTTATAATGTAACGGAGTACAAATACTTCGTTACTGTACTTAAGTAGAAATGTCACGTATCTGTACTTTACTTCGCTATTTAAATTTATGTCAACTTTCACTTTTACTCCACTACATTTCCGAGATAAAATGTAGACTTTTACTCCATTATTTTCCACTAAGCGTCTTCGTTACTCGTTACTACAAAATAAAATCAGAAGAAATGTGTGCGACTGCAATAAGGGAGGTTTGGTGAATCACTGCTCCTAGACTGCATTACACACGTCCAGTCAGAGCTGGAGGCGTTTATCTATAACGTTAATCGGCTGAAAGTCGCAAAGACGGCAACCAAAAGCAGTGAAATGTCACTATTCTTATTACCAGAGTTGTAGCACAAACAAAATATTAATGCAAACAATCCATTTAGTATTAAATAAAAATAACATTTATTGATTTGGTCTTTGTGAATATTAGTTTATTAATGACTGCATTCATTGGACACACTGTTTGTAGTGAATGCACACATACATGAACTGATCTGATTCGAGACTGACATCATTACATCATGCATAAAATTTTGGTGTCCAGTTTTGCCATTTTAAATAATCCCATAACTTTTGGCTTACTATGTAGTCATATAATATATAATATAAAACTCTTCTTGTTTTAAATTCTCACTGAGGGATAAAACCCCTAAAGATGAGACCCTAGAACCGCCCCTGATCTTATGCCTACTGAAAATCACTGAAATTTTACTTTTTACTTTTACTTCAAATACTTAAGTACATTAAATATCAGAAAATGACTTTTGATACTTAAGTACATTAAATATCAGATACTTTAAGACTTTTACTTGAGTAATATTCTAAAAGGTAACTTTCACTTCTAACAAAGTCTTTTTCTATTACGATACTTGTACTTTTACTCAAGTGTTGCTTTCTAGTACTTTATACAACACCGGTTTGAACTAAATAACCATAATAGAATATCCAGAATATTAGCATCAATCTACGTGACCGTTTCATAAGCATTTGCAGCGACATTTACTGAATATTTGTGGAAAAAAAATTCTAACACTAAAGTAAAAATGTTTTCCTTTCTACCTTTTTTCAGAACCTTTTGCTGCCTTTCAACCCGATGTGCCTGGTGAGTTGTTTCAACACTTATTTATTACAAACTGTATACTGCAGATCCAGGGTCAGTTTAAGCTCATGCAACTAACATCACAAAAAGCAGTTTAGGTTTTCTGCTATGATAAGAAATGCTGATCCTGGATCTGCCACTGGAAGCAGGAAACACCCTTTTATAAGAATTGCCTGTGTGGTGGTGGATTGGTTCGTGCACCGTGGATGAACCTACGCTGGTTCGCATGGATTTGGTGAACACTTGCGTAGCTGGCACATTTACTAACTTCTTTCACAGATATTTTTATGCAAGTCGACATGATTGTGTGGTCGGATTCCCTGACAAATTAATCGGCATTTCTACCTTTAACTAATTTCCACTATCTAGTCCCAGTTTGTGCGGTACACAAGACACCATCATTTTATAATGAGCAGCATTCTCCGTGACACGATATAGCATAACAAACGTATTTATTTATTTATTTATTTATTTATTTTAAAAAGCACGATAGACACAGCGCTCACGTCTTCTGGTCCCTAGAGTATTGTTCCTTTGTTGCTTTTTTTTTGGGTTGCCTGTGCTCAGCGCTCTTTTTAGCAAACGTTGCAGATCTGACAGGAAAAAAACAAGTGCAACGCTGTGCCTGAACCATAGTTATTTTGAGTAACGGGACTCAATGAGGCCTGGCTGAATGTTCAGTAATTGGTTTCAGACATTGTGTCAGGTAAATTCTGCTACTCCACATCCTAACTCTTGCTATAATGAAGACGACTCAAATAATACCAGGGGTCTGGTTGGACTACAGGGCTAATCCATAAGCTGAGGATTAGTAATATCCATATTCTCTACACCGACGACACACAATACAACAGTGGTACCACAAATCTGAAAAGAAACCTCCACCCTGAAATACATGAAATGTTATATTGACATTTGTGGACTGTTTATTGATTTACTTTTGCTTGGTGTGGTCTTTTTGTTAGCGGAGCGTCGTGGTTGTGTGACTGAAGGATAATGTTATTGCTAGCATTGAATGGGACAAAAAATGGTTAACTGTCAGATTTGGGTCCTAATAACAAAAGAACAAGCGGTCTCTTTTCCAGAGATGCTCTCTGTGATCTCGTATTGATGAAAAAATAAAAAAAGAAATACAGGAGACTTGGATGTAGAAGATAATGAGTGTGATGATGGTGATTCTTTGGATGCTGTTTAGGCAGGAAACACCAAATTACTTAAGCACTGCTGTATTTGTGCTCTTTTGCAATGGCACTGCTATCAGCAGGTCGTACAGCAATTTAGGATACAGTTAACCAGACTACAAACACTAAAATAGGTCATTAAAAATTAAACATCGGATGCCACTGAAGACTATATGTTAATTTTAGAGATTAATATGCATGGTTCAGGGTGGAATTTTCCTTTAAATACCAAAGATAGCCGCTTTCTTTTGGCACCATGCACGTCTTTCAAAATGTGCATAAAGAGATTAAAAATGCATGTTCTGCTGCTTGGACCCCTAATTTGAATGCAGCCCTTCATATATCCCTGAATGAAGCCATGTCTCTAAATAGTCCTGAAGAGCTAGTCGTTATGGCAATGAATATCTAAAGCTAGTGTGTAATTGTGTAACTGCTTATCCTTTAACCACATTAACACTTTGTTTTTTAATCACGTACTAACCTACATAGCAAAAAAATTCAGCCGTACTTACAGCTTGCTGGGGTGCATTTTTTTTACTCTGCTATGCTTGCACAATGAGCCTCAGCAGTACCATGGGGTGTTGTCACATGTTGTATATCTCTCCACCAGGGGGAGCCCTACCAGGCAGAAGTGAGCCAACAGTAGATACCCTGTCAGTGCCACCTATTTCCCCCAACTGGTATTACTTCATGGCTGGCGGAGGCGCCATCTTGTTCCTGGTCATTGCCGTTGTCATGGCCATTGGCTGTCGTCGCCTGACAGCCAAGAGGAGCAGACCCACCATGGCCTACTATAGTCCCCACAGTGCTTACTACCCAAACGGTGCCATGTCCAGAGCAGGGGGGGGTCCTAAGTTGACTGTTTGGGTTGAGAAGGGGGATGGAAACTCCTACTGGTGAGGAGACTGTGTTAGACATTGACCTATATTGCTGACAGAAGGTCAGAAGAAAAGAACTTAGAAGAGCATTGAAAAGTTGGTTTAGTGTAAGTGATGCCTCAAACAAGAACTATTTGTCTTGGTACCAACTCACTACCAACTGCTTGGGATCTGCGCAACTGAAGAGTGGACAGGAACCAGCATCTGCTTTAACCCTGTTGGTTTTCATTGTGCTTTATTATTCCTCAATGCACCTTCACTTGCTGGATTTGGTGAGACACTGTGAATCTGTTTACTGCAGAGTACCAGCCAGTGGTTGTCTGGAAAAACGCCATAACGGAAAACCTTCCGTTTGCAGGTGTAACTGTGATGTGACCAGGTTGAAAGCTACTTGTGCCTGTACCTGGTGGTAGCTCCTGGACTACGAGACCATCAGAGACTAAATTGGACATGCTGTCCAAGCCAACGACCTTAATCATAGATCCAAGACTGGCATGATGCTTTACTAATATTTCAGATGGGGATTGGTTCTAACTGTTTCCAATTCAGGGCTAAATGAAGGACTGGATTACGAGATCAGGACTGAAGGCCAGCCTTATAGTTTGTGCAGATCTAGTTAATAATTATTATAATAATAATAATAATGTTGTATATCTATATGTGGTGTCAACCTGTGTGGTTTACAAAAAAAGGAATGAATCTTGGGTAAATTTACAGCTGTCAAAATGTTTGCACTTTGAATAGATCTTAGTAGTATTTGCAAGGTGGTCTGGGAAAACCCGTCAGATGACACTGAGGCGAAATTTGGGCAATTTGACAAAAAGGGTATGTTTCTTATACTATAAATACATTGCACTGAATGTAAACTATCTGGAAATGGTTTATTTACTTTTTGAAGTCGCCTTGATTTCTTCCTGCAAAAACCATGTCAGTTAAGTTTAATAAACACTGTGGGGAAAAACAGACAGCGTGAATGTCCAAAACCTCTCGAGTCAAGCATGATATCCTCAGTTATCATCACAATTTGATAGCTATGTAGCTCAATTTATTGTAGCTGATTAAATTCAGTTTTAGATCATGGCTGTTAAATTTCCTACCATACTCGTATGCCACGTGTAAAAATGAACAAAACCTTATTTGGAGTTGGCAAAAGAAAAGTTTTTATGATGATTACAAACAAACAGAAGGGTTTCCCAGGCCGCTACACAATTTATCTGTTTACTATTTAGCCAAAAGAGACAGTCAATGGACCATTTTTAATAAGTGTGTTGAGGTCGGGCAATGGGGTAAACTGGGGTAAAAGTGAGCATGCATGTGTACGATTTTGTATATTTTTACAGCCTCAGGTTCAGTGAAAAGCTTGATTTTAATGGTGGACAGTCCAGTAAGAACCTTCCAGAAGAAGAAGAACAACAACAACAACAAAAAAAATACATTTCATAGATTTTTAGGTCACAGTAAAGCTAGCATCAATGTGAGAGGAAAATGAGAAGAGAGAGAGAAGATTTTCATTTCCATATTTCTCCATCTCAAGACAGGGCTAGTAGAGTTCTGCATTTTCATTTCCATGCATGTTCCTCAAATTTCACAGTGAAAATCACCACAAATATTGCGTAGGCCCCCTCGGTTCTAAGCCAGAAGTGAGGAGGCGAACATTATTCCAACCAAATGGCTGTCAGTGTTTTATTCCCTGCAACAAGCCACATAAACAACACCAGCTGCTTTCCTTCACAGCCTCGTTTTAATATGAGAGAGAGAGAGAAGCGGTGAAGGAGGGAGCTCTGTGCACTCCTAACAGCTGGTAGACATTTCGTTATGCTGCAGGCCTCGGAGGATTCCAGAACAATGAAGATCACGCAGCACCTCCACGTGGTTTAGTAGTTTTCAGAACAATATTTCACAATAAATTTAGTTAGCACTGGTGGAAAGACTTCTATTAATGCTTGTTCTACTTGTTCCCTAGTTCTCTACGTATTTCCTACTTCCCAAATTGTATTTTTTGTTCCGTATTTTTGAGCAATTTCCTAATTTCCTTGATTTGGGGCTAGATTTGAATATTTTACTAGTTTCCTGGTTTTAAAGGTTTTCTAACTTCCACATTCCCCGTGTTCTGTTCGTTTCCCCTAGTTTTCTTGCACTCCATGCTTTCTTTCATAGTTTCATAGTATTTCTAAATTATAGAACGTCTCACGGGGGGCACGGTGGCTTAGTGGTTAGCACGTTCGCCTCACACCTCCAGGGTTGGGGGTTTGATTCCCACCTCCACCTTGTGTGTGTGGAGTTTGCATGTTCTCCCCGTGCCTCGGGGGTTTCCTCCGGGTACTCCGGTTTCCTCCCCCAGTCCAAAGACATGCATGGTAGGTTGATTGGCATCTCTGGAAAATTGTCCGTAGTGTGTGATTGCGTGAGTGAATGAGTGTGTGTGTGTGTGCCCTGTGATGGGTTGGCACTCCGTCCAGGGTGTATCCTGCCTTGATGCCCGATGACGCCTGAGATAGGCACAGGCTCCCCGTGACCCGAGGTAGTTCGGATAAGCGGTAGAAGATGAGTGAGTGAGAGTGAGAACATCTCACTTAGCGATAGTAGGAGAAGGAGATGGAATCCAACTAAAAAGGGGGAAGGGGGGTGCTTTGTTAGCTATCCATTCCTATTTCCATTAGACAAAGTATTGGCATTTGTTTGCAATATGCTTTTAAATTAATCTCATCTCGCCATGTGTTCTTTCAAGCACTTAATATTTTTAATTAGTTAATGGACCCGATAGCATTTCTTACAGCTGCTGGAAGTTTTCCTCCTTCGTAGCCCTGGAGAACGTGGTAATGAGTGAAAGCTTTCTCCAGAGACTTATTCCAGAAAGACTGGATGCCAAAATCTTCTTATCCCCAAATGACTTTTTTTTTTTTTTTTTTTTGTCTCCACACTTTAAAATTAAAACTATTTTCGTCAATAAACTAAACTCTTCTTAGGAGCATTGGGCATCTCAGGGCTCGTAGAACAGGCAGACAGTCTCCATCTTCGCAGAGTTGTTATCTCCTCTATGTAGAACAGATTGCTCACAGTTTAGCCAATCAGCCTTCCACCTTTGTATCCATAGCATACAGGATTTTAGATCAATTTTTCACCCTTGTTTGCTTTGAACCCAGAGGGCTTTCTCTACAAAGACAGCATTGTCCCGACAAATCACTTATCGATGCTTAAAATTCTGCCTATTTTTATCACCCCACACACCTTATGTACTGTAGGTGGTCCTGATGTTCAGACTCTATCATCCTGTTCTACATAAGTAATGAAGACGATGCACTTTCCTGTATGAGTGTCGCACTATACGTACCTCAATCTTAACATGAGTGTGTGGTTTGGGAAGAAAAATAACAAAAAAAAAGCAAACACGCAAAAACTTCATATTTTTTTGGTTGATGAATTGGAAATGCCCTTTTAAAGTATGGTAATAAAATCGTATTTTTCTAACCAGCCGTTTCCTTTTCTTATTAATGATTCCTTATTAAGTACACGTAGTAACCTGTAATTAACTTTGCCATCTTCGTGTTTCCGTAACAACAGCTAATTTTCATAATAGTTGGTAATGACTTTTGCAGATTGGGCTTTGGGCAATTTCGTATTTCAATTAATCATTTCTCCTCCCTACAGTTAAAAAATTGGACCCAAGAGGTAATCGTCTTCTCACTAGCCGGGACCAAGTCGACGCAGGTAGGTAATTAATACTGCAGAAGAATTGTCGCTTCTCGTAATTTTCCTGAAGTTATATCATCTTAATTTTCTGCATTTTAAAGGGGCAGGTTACGGGTTTAGAGACCCATAACCTCCCCAACCTGTTAATGATGCCTAATTAAGCCCATACAACGTGTCCAGTATAAAAACTATCATAAACCGTCTTCTGTTTTTTTCCTTCTTCTAGGTGTACAATTCTCAGAATGGACCACTGCAGAACCTTCCTCAGAGCCTCCGGTAACACGAATGTCAGGGAAGGACAACCCATGGCTTTACACTCTGGACCCCATCCTCCTCACCATCATAGTGATGAGCTCTCTAGGAGTCCTGTTGGGTGCTGTTTGCGCTGGTCTTCTGCTGTACTGCACCTGCTCCTACGGAGGCCTGACCTCGCGATCCTCCACCACCCTGGAGAACTACAACTTTGAGCTTTATGACGGCATCAAGCACAAGGTGAAGCTTAACCAACAGCGCTGCTGCACGGAAGCTTGAGGAGAACCTGGCCGTAGTTCACACGGGATATGCAGAATCTGGAGCTTTCAAGAGAGACTGGCCCCATCTCTTGGTTTGCATGTCATCACCTTGCTGCTTGTTGGTGCAACTGTTGGAGCCGTCGCTTCCAGCTAGCCTTTCTAGCTCAGCTCAGCTCTTGCTTGGCTGGATGCATTTTGTTTCAAATCAAATGTGGATTATCGAAGGCTGCTTGGAGGTATTTCTTGGGAAGCGTTTCCCAGCTTAGCCTCAAAATAGATTTTAGTACATATCAGTTCTGTCTATTCCAAAAAAATAAAAAATAAAAAAAATCATGATAAGCTTTTGGATTCTGAAAAGGAGCCGGTGGAATTGATCCGAACTCTCGTCATGTGTAAACGCAGAGCTTTTGTGGCATGTGACTGATGGTGTGGTGATGTTACGTTGACGTTTTTGGGCTTTTTTTTTTTTTTTTTAATTTTCGTTCGGTTTTTAATTTCCTGACTGTGTTGCCTTAATCCTGGTCAATCTGTCAGTTTTCATTCAGGATGTCAGTGACCAAAACTGCTTCGTTTTCAAACCTTCTCATCCACCCAGTGCACGTTGTGTTTCACAGGGTTTAGTAGAAACACAAGAAACTAAATGTAACCTTAAGAGAAGCCAAGTAGAATTACATAAGTTTAGTTTGAAGCCATGTGATTTGGTAGGTTTTGGTAAGAAACTGCAGGACTTTTTTTTTTTTTTTTGCGTGTATGTAAAGCAACAGGGAATTGTTTCAGTGCAACCTATGGATTGCTGTAAATGGGACACACTGCTGAGCTGAACGGTATTACAGATTAACAAAGTTAAACAAGGTTTCTGCGGCGAACACGGAGACACGTACGCTATCACCGAGACCGATAACCAAGGCCAAGCACTTATCATCTGCTAGTTCTTTCCCTTTTCTCCATGTTTTCTTCTCTTTTTTTTTTTTTTCCCATACAAGGCTGAAGGTTAACAGGAGACAGGTTTAGTGATGAATTGGGTCGGCGCTTACATCAGCTCCCTAGTGGCTTTCAAAGGCTTCTACACGAAGAAGAAAAAAAAAAAACGAACAAAACGAGATGTGGAGTAAATCTTTTCCCAGGCCCAATGATAGATATCATCCATGACAAGCACGGGAGGGAACACGCGTTCATATACACACACGCATTCTGCTGACATATCAACCGTGTTACACCTCGACACGGAGGAGCGTAACGGAATTACGAGAGTCTGAAGGGGGAAAGGAACGTGCGGCGATCCTGTGCGGATACACGCTCATCTAAATGACTGTCACTACTGGAACAGGAACTTTTCCAAGTGCCTTGGAGCTGCTCTGGCACTCAAAGACTCGAAGCTTTTGTGTGTCTCAAAACACTCGACAAGACTTTGAGAAATCACAGCACTGGGTAGACTTCCA
>NC_083483.1:1667955-1675455 GCF_030014155.1 Tachysurus vachellii | reverse complement strand
CAGCTTATTGTCACCAAGAAAAGCAGAAGGTAAATGAATTGGTAAAAGATTTCTATCCTAGTTCCTGGAGACCTTCCTCACGATGGAGCCTCGCCCACCAGGTCCCACCATTTATTTCACTCATAAAAGCATACAAGGTACAAATCCCTCCCTTCATAATTAAATGGAATAATCACTGAACTGCAAGATTTCTCAAAAATAAAGATTGTTTTGATTTGAAGTGAATGAGGTTCTCCATCAGATTAACAGTTATCTCTTACATATAATACATACCATCTTTCCCATTTCTACAGAATACTAGACCACCTTATTTATGTGCCAATGTGGATCCAAAACATAGAACTATAGCGCCATCTACAGCTGATTCGATACCAATGCAGAATTTCACTCATTTCAGTTTACTGTTTTTTTCCAAGACTTTCCACCATGAGATCATTGGATAGTTTAGAAATTCCTAAACGGGCTGTACTTTCAATTTTATGAAACATCACCTTCACTACACCTTCATACACACACACACACACACACACACACACACACACCTACGTCATCCCATGTCTGTATACACGTCTGTATATGAAGAATTATATACACATATATTCCTCCAAGGGGGGCACGGTGGCTTAGTGGTTATCACATTCGCCTCACACCTCCAGGGTTGGGGGTTCGATTCCCGCCTCCACCTTGTGTGTGTGGAGTTTGCATGTTCTCCCCGTGCCTCGGGGGTTTCCTCCGGGTACTCCGGTTTCCTCCCCCGGTCCAAAGACATGCATGGTAGGTTGATTGGCATCTCTGGAAAATTGTCCGTAGTGTGTGAGTGTGTGAGTGAATGAGAGTGTGTGAGTGTGTGATTGAATGAGAGTGTGTGTGTGTGTGTGTGTGTGCCCTGTGATGGGTTGGCACTCCGTCCAGGGTGTATCCTGCCTTGATGCCCGATGACGCCTGAGATAGGCACAGGCTCCCCGTGACCCGAGGTAGTTCAGATAAGTGGTAGAAGATGAATGAATGAATGAATGAATGAATGAATGAATGAATGAATATTCCTCCAAAACACAGTGGATGGTGTTGGACACAGAACCACATGTTTTGCTCCCGCAGGTTTGTTTAGATGACAGAGAGAAATATGTTCCATTTGATTGGATGGAAATTGTCCAGAAAAAGTCATCATTCTTTACTTTAAATAAATATGTTATTAATGTCTATCAGTAAAAGACCTGGAAATGTTGCAGCACAATACAGTCGTGTGGATGCCACAAATGAACCCTCGAGCTCATTTAACACAATCTAAACACCACAATTGCAAAATGACTCACATTCACACCAAGAATGAAAAAAAAAATAGAAATTATTTTAAACGGATTTTCTTTTTATCTTTTAGCAAACAATGGGATTTATATCAGCTATAATGCACACACACACACACACACACACACACACACACACACACACACACACACACACACACACACACACACACATTATATCCACTATGATAAATGTAAAGAATTAAATTATAGCTGTTAAATCATGTATATTTGCATGTAAACTAATTTAACACTCACTATAGTTTAGTGTCCTGTTACAACAATAATAACCAACACAATAAATCGAATTGTAGACGCTTTCTATTTCTGTTTATTTCCTCTTTCATCACTTTCACTTTTTTCTTTCCACTGTCGCTGTTATCTTACAACTGCAATTTAAAGTAATGTAGAATTAGCGGCATAAAGAAACCACGTGGTCGAATTCTACACATCCTGTTGGCTAGAACGCGCATGTCCCAGCTTTCTCTAAGCACTTGGGGAAGCCTGAATAATACCAAACAATATCAGAGTTCATTACAGCATCCGTCCACAAGATGGCGACAGAGGTGCAGAGTCAAAACTCTGGATCAATGAAGATTAATATTAAAATCTACTATTTGTTTTAAATAACAATAAAAATAACAACAACAACAATAATAATAATAATAATAATAATAATAATAATAACAAATTAAAGCACATTATCATCATCATTATTATTATGAATATTATTATTATGAATATTATTATTATTATTATTATTATTATTATTGAGCAAGAACAGAATGTTTAATCTAGGCTTGAGGTGGATCCATAAAGCAAGGAATAAACATATAAATGCATATTAGTAAGTATATACAATGTATACTATACACATAAGGACCAACTGAATACACATACATACATACATACATTGTTTTTATAATAATAATAATAATAATAATAATAATAATAATAATAATAATAATAATAATAATAATAATAATTTGCTTTCTTGTCATATTTCTCTAATGCGCGTGCCACTGAAGCCGTCGGTAGGCGCTCGTGCGACCTTTTCAGACAACGCTTCACTATAATGAGGCTGTAATTTCGAATGTGTTAGAATGTATACCTTTAGATACGCATATGTTGTTCTCACGTGTGTAGTCATACACACGAAGCACAGTTTTCCCTCAGCACCTTGTTTAAAGTCAGTGATTTTCTGAAATGTCTTTTTTTTTTTTTTTTTTTTTACAGGCAAACATTTTCTTTGCAGAGTTGAAATCTCTGTCCATTTCTTTTCGTTACAACAAATTCAACATTTACTAAAAAATTCTAGCTGCGCATTTAACATGTTTATTTCTTTATTATTATTTAGTTTATTTAGTTATCTTTGTAACACAGCGAGTGAAGTACTGCTTAAATAATAATAATAAAAAAATAAAAACGAATAATAAAAAAAAGGAAAGAAAAAGAAGTAAATATTGTTTTATATTAAAATTAGTATGTAGTTACTTAAACATTATTTTGAATGCCTTTAATGTGCATTTTCACATTTTGTACTTTTTTTTTATTTTGTATAAACAGAAATGAACGAAACAATCAGTTAAAAAGTATAGATTTTTTTTTGTTATGTTTTATTGTTGACGAATTAAAATCGAATAAATTAATCCTCACATAAGAATAAGATCTAACAATTTTTATTGAAATTTGCACCGACAACACATCGTGTGATAAAGACTTCATTACTAATTTAATTCTCATCGTTCTGCATTGTTCAATTAATGTTTTATTTATTTATTTATTTATTTATTTTTATAAAGGGATTATTTTTTATTAACTCTATAATGAAGTCCAGGACAAAAGAAAACAGCGTGTGTGTTATTGCGGGTGAATGAACTGAACTCTGTTATGACGTTATCACTTCTTTTCTCAGCTTTAATGATGAATTCATTAATTGGCCTCGTGTTTAGTAAAACACTTCATTTGAAACACTCTCTCGCTCTCTCACTCATTTTCTACCGCTTATCCGAACTACCTCGGGTCACGGGGCAATTGAAACACTTGCAAGTTAAAACAACCTTTCTGCTGAAACTGGGAACCTGGAAGTTACTTAAGCTAAAACTATTTTTTAAAAGAAAAAAGCACCTCAGCACGCAAACACAATCTGCAGAACACTGTACACAGACTAATCCTACCCACAATGCGCACATACCTGCGCGTGATGCACATAATCCTGCATGCTCCACGTATTAATGGAGCTCTAAAGCATCCCAGACCATGATACAATTAAAAAGAAATATGCATTTTCGATTTCTTGCTTTCTTCTTCTTCTTCTCCTTCTTTTTTTTTCTTTTTTTCTTTTTTTTTTTTTTGCAGAAGCACTCGGAAATGTGGGCATGTGGACGGGCGCGAATTACTTTCAATAACAGCACGCGCAAATGATGATGAGGATGAGAGTGTGGGGAAGGATGGCCTTCATTTATCATAATCGCTATTTGCCTGGCTTTTTTGGTGGGTGGATTAACCAGGAGTCGTCAATAAAGCCATTTTTTCTCCCCTTTTTGTACGTGGAGTAAACGGCGTCTCCGGGGTCTTCACGAGCTTTTTATTGAGCTCGCGGCGCGTGATAAAGCGACCTGCCACCGCCGTTATATTCGCCTTTTTTCACACAAACAGCGTCGAGCAGATCGGGCCGAATGGGCGCTAATTAAAACCTATAAATTATCTTGGGCGCGTGTGTGTGCGTGTAGGCGCGCGCGGCCTCCGCCTCTGAAAGATGTCGCGTGCGCGCGAGATAAGTACGCAGCCCCCGGTGCACTAATTTACCCCCGCCGTGCCTGTGTGTGTGTGTGTATGTGTCTGCATCCTCTATAGCTCTTAAACAGCGCGCTGATGGAGTACTAATGAGGAAAGAATGAAGTGATGGAGCTTCTCCACAATAAAGATTTCACCCAGCGGTGTGTTATAGCAGAATAAACGCGCTCGTCTTAGTTCTTTACAATGAGGCACTAATTATGTTCCCCATCACGCGGCCTTGTGGACTTACCATGCTTTAATCTTTTAATATTTTAATAATAGTTTAACAGTCGAATCTAATTGCGTGTAAATACAAAATAGAAAAGACATGTAAATAAATAAATAAATAAATAAATATATATATATATATATATATATATATATATATATATATATATATATATATATATATATTACAGGACAAACAAAAAACACGTGAAAGAGAAATAACTACATGTTCAACGAGTTTATAATTTATTTTAATGTTTAGTAAGTGTAGGTTAAATAATAGTGTTAAGGACAAAGTAATACTACTACTATTAATAATAATAATAATAATAATAATAAGAAGAAGAAGAAGAAGAAGAAGAAGAAGAAGAAGAAGAGAAAGAAGAAGAAGAAAAAAGAAAACAATAAGTAGGATAATACAATGAAAGCATCAACTATTCGGGCAAAAGTACTACTACAACTTATAATGATGATGATGATGAGGATGATGATGATGATGATGAAGATGTTATTATTATTATTATTATTAGTAGTAGTATATTGTAAAGAAATTGCATTAAATACAATAAATCATTATAAATATTTATACATATATTTTCTGTTATAGTGCTGCAATTTTGTTCGTCTTCTCGTTGTTATTATTTTTATTATTATTATTATTATTAGTTTGTTATGCAATTAGTTTAAATGTTTTAGTAATGTAATATACTAATGATTATTAGTAGTATTGCTGTTGCTTTATGTGTATTAATGCTGTAAGAATTGTTATCTCATATTTATATACAACTACTACTAATAATAAAGATGATGATGATGATGATGATGATGATGCATTATTAAATTATTCGCTCTCTGTCCGTCACCGTGGCACCGGGAGCGCGTGCTGAAGTGTTCGCGCGCGTCGGTTGTAATGTGACGTTAAAGACGCTTCTACTCTTTTGTTGTTTAAAAACGTCGTAAAACTCGATTGGACGCCTTTTCCTGTGACAGCAAAGACGCATTAATCCTATTGGCCCATAGCACGTGTGACTAGCTCACGTGCTTCCGGTTGAGGAGGAAAACTTGGGGAGGGGTGGGGGTCTAAAAAAAAAGATTTTTAGAAAGAGTTTAGGAAGCGCGAGCTGTCATACGTGGGGGCGCGAGGCACGGGCCGCGGAGCATCACCGACCGCCGTGTGTGAGTGTGTTTTGATCTTCAAGACGAGTTAAGAAAAAAAAATATATATATAAACAAATGAATAAATAAGTGAAGAGGTGCACGAGGCATTCCGATGGTGCAGCGACTTCAAGGTGCATCTAAAGATTGAAGATAATCTGCAATTTTTATTCCAGGATAAATATTTTGCTGGCAACAAGTGGGATTTTTTGTTGTTGTTGTTGTTGTTGTTGAAACAAAAATAAATAAATGGAGGAGCGGAAGGATCCGTCCGAGCGCGAGAGCGCGTCCCCTCCGGTTCTAGTTCGCGAGGCGGCGCCGCAGGTTCACCGCACCACGAACTTCTTCATCGACAACATCCTGCGGCCCGACTTCGGCTGCAAGCGCGAGCTCCTCTCGAGCAGGGAAAACGTCAGCCCGCTGGTCGCGAGGCCGTCGTCACGCGCGGACTCCACCGTCGATCACCGCAGTTCATCGTCTTCTTCCTCTTCGTCTTCTTCTTCCTCGTCTCCGTCTTCTTCGTCCTCTTCGCCGTCGTCGTCGTCGTCGTCCAAGGTGTTGCTCGAAGGAAGCACGAAGTGCGGTGACGGCTCGAATCTCACGGAGGTGAACGGCGCTACCGGAGGCGGAGGCGCAGCAGCTACAGCAACAGTAACAACAACCACAACCTCGGCGTCGACTAAAGACTCCACGCAACCTCTGCTGTGGCCCGCCTGGGTCTACTGCACGCGCTACTCGGACAGACCCTCATCCGGTGAGGCTTCTTCATCCTAGTGTTGGATTTTTTTTGATGCACGG
This sequence comes from Tachysurus vachellii, assembly GCF_030014155.1. Classification (NCBI taxonomy): domain Eukaryota; kingdom Metazoa; phylum Chordata; class Actinopteri; order Siluriformes; family Bagridae; genus Tachysurus; species Tachysurus vachellii. The sequence continues at coordinate 1,669,192 of NC_083483.1, read as the reverse complement.
GGAGCTTCGATAACGTTATGGGAGCACGCGCGTGGAAAAAGAAATATCTGTATAGGGGATATTTTGATTATTTCAGGCACAAAAAGAATTGTAATTCATTTATTTTAACATTTATAATTGCATAATAATAATAATAATAATAATAATAATAATAATAATAATAATAATAATAACAAAGCAACAACAACAATAATAATTAGCATCGTTATCACAATAACAATAATAATAATAATAATAATAATAATAATAATAATAATAATAATAATAAGCTGTCATAATCTGCTAATCTGCCAAAATGTATGCACCCTTACATGCCATTTCCATTCCATTTATATCCTAAAGATAGAATCTAAATAAATATAAATAAATATTTTAACATGTAATTCTACTCTAGATTTACAAGCTGGATATTTATTTATACATAGAACATAAAGAACAATAAAATTAATGCGTTTTTGCTAATAATATATGTGATTGTAAACACGTTTTTTTTTTATAGTAAAGCAGGTTTTAAAAGTCCGTCAAGTGATTATTTTATATCAAATAATAATATTAACTCGGAAGTTCTGTGTAATTTAATATACATTTTTCTAATTGCTAGTAAGAATATGTATTGATTAGACGTGTGGTTCAGTTTTTTTTTCCTTTTGCAGTGACTGTGCTGAGTTTTTGCAAAAACTCTTCTTTAATTAAGTCACTGATCTTCTCATTAGAGTCTCGTGCACAAATTCAGCTCTTTGCATGACAATTTATTCAGATTATGCAGGAGCGACAGCAGCAAAACGAGGTTGAATTTTATTTCTGAATTATGGAGTATAATGACAATATAATGACAAGCTGTCAGAAACTTTAACTTGGAGCTGAACTGTCAGTCACGTGCACATAACCAGACTTCTGAGTGGAAACTAGCATTCAGTTATTTCAGCATACGTTTATTATTTAGGACAATGATACATCTGTGTATTATATATGAATCCGTATGTGGCTATGCGTATTGTCGGGGTCATAAAGTCCAAGCGCAAAGAATGTGTGAGTGTGAAAGTTAACACACTAACACACACAACAGTAGCAGGCTAAATACAGACTAACGTTATTAATGAGAAAGAGACTCACAGCTTGTTCTCCTGAGCTGAGAAGAAAATAATAACAAACATCGGAATAATCGAGGCATTAATTCTCAGTCTGGACAGGAAGTTATTTATTTATTTATTTATTTTGCGGATAAAAAAGAAAGACT
>NC_083483.1:1650455-1660455 GCF_030014155.1 Tachysurus vachellii | reverse complement strand
GACCTCCTCCATGTGTGTGAGCCAAAATGATCATGGCTCGGTGATCAAAACTAAAAGGGAGCTAACAGAAGAGCCCAGCAAGCCTGAATGTGAGTGTGTGTATATTGGGGACTAAAGGATGCAAATACAGCTCAGACAACACACACACACACACACACACACACACACGTTCTTAAGATCTCTCTCCTGGAACTGACCTCACGGCTTCACTGACAACTCCGCCGTTTAATCCACTTCTTCACTTCTCTCAGGGAGGGCTGAAAGTTTACAACAACAATTTCTATTCTTTAGGATTTCAGCTTCACCTCCAAATGTTCTCCTCAAAACATCAACAACAGCGGAAATGTATTCCAGAAAGAGAAAAAAGAACGGCGTGGGAACGGAAGGACTGTAACCAATAAATATAACTATAAACAGATAAAAGATACAAATAGATTATTTAATAAAAAGAAAACAATGATGTGATTAAAAAGCCAAAAAATACTTTAGAATTGTTCTTTTATAGATAAATAATCATCAACAGCAGATAGTTTTATTTACACACAACCTTTAACTATGATAACATGATATTTAATTAATAAAAATTGTAATCACAGGCAGTTTGGTGTGGAAGGAGACTCCAGTTTCAGTGGCTCAGTAACATGACCTGATGTGTTGTTTAAAAAACATCCAGGAAAACAGTATAACAAGTTTCATGGGTGGGAAATAATAAAAAAAAAAGACAGCAGTAAAAAAAAAAAAAAAAAGACCTCCATGTGAGAGTTAGGAACCATGCCAGACGTTGAGAAGATCCCACAATCTGATCCTAAATCCATCATTATCTGGCGATCTATCAGCGCTGTCGTTTCCCTCACATGAGTAGACGAGGTCAGGTTTTCTGCATGTTCTTCTCAACTCTACCACACATGTGCTCTGTCTCGCCGCTGCTTCTTCTTCTTCTTTTTCTTCTTCTTCTTTTTTTTTTTTCCCCCCAGCAGAAGCAGCCTTTGGGGAAAAGAGTTCACAGCTCAAAGATATACGTTTTTCACAAGGAGGTGATTCATTTCAGAAAATACGTCTATAGCAAGTTGAACTCTACATCATCAAACCTTCTCAATCAACAATATTGACAGGTTGATATTAATATCGTTCACACTAGTAAGACATGTTACTGTTTTATAGAAAGAGTCTCAGGTGAAGTTTAATGTAACTGGAAGCTTTTTTGTGACACCTTCAGGACTGATCAGAAGATTCTGTTTTCTGGGCACTGGGAAATGTAACTAGAAATGGATACAAAGGATGAGGTGTCTTTTGCATGCCTTGGACCTCCGGGGTTGGGGGTTTGATTCCTACGTCTGCCCTGTGTGCATGGAGTTTGCATGGTCTACCTTGTAGTTGGTTGTTGGTTTCCTCCTCCAGGTTCTCCAGTTTACTCCCGTAGTCCAATGACACGCAGACTCATGTTGCTGTCACTAAATATTTTCTGTAGTGTGTAAATGAGTGTGTGTCCTGCCATGGGTCTGCAGGCTGTCCCCAACCTTGTGACAGCCAGCTAACATAGATAGCTTAGGCAGAAAAAAGAATTCTGTTCATTGTTATTATTGTTGTTGTGAAGCCTCGTGCTGTTTGTTAGCACCACAGGGATTCCCTTATTCGTTCTGGCCGGCCGAGACGATGTTGGCCGAAGCCTTTACGGAAAGCAACTTACAGCTTGTTCGAGTTGTCTCTATGACCTGTAGGTCTCATTACTCTATCTGTTCTAGTGGGTGAGGAAACAAAGGGTGGCATTGAGTAAGTGAGAACCCCCACTATGCAAAGAACCCCCAGTATGGCAGGCTGGGTGTGGAGGATCCCGGGGCACGGGGGGTTAGCTAAGCAGCTCCAAATGCGTGGAGCCAATGAACAAATATTACATGGTGGATATGGCCTCTCAGCTCTGTGACGGAAACTCTTCCCTTCTTCCTTCAGCCAGCTGTGCAGTAACACACACACACACACACAGACACACACACACACACACTGCTGCAGGGTCCTGTTGGAAGGAAAACAGACGGGGAAAACTAGAGCAGCTGCTTTTGACCGTCTGTAAACTTGGACTAGAAAGCCGGAGTTCCTTCAACAGTTTTCTTCCCTGAATTCTCTGTTCTGATTGGTCAGAAGATGTTGATTCAGCTTCTCTCACAGCAGCGTGATTCCTTCGGGGAAGGAGTCTCCAGTTCCAGTGCTTGCTAAGTGAACCTGTACCCATGATAATCTCAGATTCCCAGTCGTGTCTGACAGCAGAGGCACCTGATGTGGGATGTACTGTAGTAGCCAAGTGGTTAATGCGTTGTTCTACCAATAGGAAGGTTGTGAGATTGAATCCCAGGTCCACCAAACTGCCACTGCTGGGCCCCTGAGCAAGGCCCTGAATGCTCAGTTGTATAAAATGAGATACAAATGTGAGTAACTCTGGATGAGCACATCTGCCTAATGCCATAAATGTTTTGTGATGTCGTCTTCTAATGTTATAGCTCAGGGACCTTAAGATGTTTTGTGTGTTCTGAGGTACTTTTCTTCTCCCCAGAGCTGTAAATGCGATTGTCGATACTGAATTTCGATCATGTAACGTTTTTGACACTATTGTCTGTGTGTGAAGATCCCAGGAGATTTCAAAAACTAAACCAACACCGTCACCATGTTACGGATACAGTCACAGAGACGAGACTTTTCCTTCATGCTGATGTTTGATGTGAACATGAAACTCTTGACCTGTGTTGTCTAAGAGCCACGTGATTGGCTGATTAGTTGATGCTGAGTCTATGGTATTATATTTATACACAAACTTGTCTCCTGCTGTGAGATAAATATTCTCAACTGGATGATTGAATCAAAGAGTGTTTGACAAAAGCGATATTTCTAAAGAAGAAAGAGGGAGTTGTCAAGAATTCTAATTACAGCCAGGAGAGGTCCGATATCATGGGACAGCAGCGAGATGTTCCGTCTGAACTCACAGACATCTGCTGCCATTGTTTTTCCAGACTCTTCGAAGTAATTCAGGGATAAATGCTGTATCTATAATGGAATAAAATGTGACAGGGTGAGCAGTTATGGGAAAATAATCTGCACTCTGGCTGTTATTTTACAATCCCAACATGTCCTGAAGTGGTTTATTCCAGCAATTTGTCAATAATTGCATTTTTTTTTGCCATTAAAAATGGATCTGTTTCGTTCCCCTTCTCTCTTTCACAGCTCTAAACAATCGTCCCATCACATGGCTGTGTGTGTTTTCTCCCCCTTGGTGCGCTGTTATAAATATACACACAATGGACAGTATTGTCATCATCATATGCTATCATCATTAAATGCAGCGGGTGGTCGAGATGCCTCTGCTGTTTCCCCTCGCGCCTCTCACACGTGGTATCGCTTTACCGCTCTGAGAGTGTGCAGGATGAGCGCTAAACTCTCACCGCTCCAAACTTCAAACAGACACATCCCACCCCACCCCTCTGCCCCCTCCCACATCCCACACCGGTGTCTCATCGCTGGACGCTCGAACCCTGAGGTGACGAGAGGTGAGAGCAGGGAACGCTTCGTCATATTCAATTAGCATACGGCTGTCACCGAGCCCTGACCTCATCTCCTTCTGTCTGTCTGTCTGTCTGACTTTCTTTCTTTCTTTTTTTCTTTCTTTCTTTCTTTCTTTCTTTCTTTCTTTCTTTCTTTCTCTGACTTCTGTTGTTTGTTTGTTTCTTTCATTCAGTCACTTTGTTTCTTTCTTTGTTTGTTTGTTTCTTTTTTCTTTCTTTCTTTGTCTTTTTGTTTGTTTCTTTCTTTTATTCGGTCACTTCTTTCTTTCTTTCTTTCTTTCTTTCTTTCTTTCTTTCTTTCTTTCTTTCTTTCTTTCTTTCTTTCTTTCTTCACTAGCCTTGTTAGCACTGGGAGAACTGGAGCACGTTACAGGAACATCAGCAGGTTACTTGATGTTGTTGATCATTTTCCAGTAAAAAGGTGTTGGATTTTTGCCCCTATAATAAATGACCTTCAGTGTTAGTGCTGCAGACTGAAACACACTGGATCACTTTGTTTACATGTTGTTTACTTGTCTGTTCTCTCAGTGGTCCGTTTAATGACAAGGATTAAATAGTTAGAATATTATAAATCTAACTGCTGAATTAATAACATTCCATATTAAATGGGATTAAGTCAGAAGTACAAAGGACGGAGGGCCGAGTGAACCTGAGATTGATTTAATTAGAAAGTCGTCCGTGAGCCGAGCGGCTGATACACCAGAGCTGTGTGTGAAGGTCACGGAGCGGCGGCCAAACGGGAACGAGGAGCGTGAAGAAGCCCTTTCACACAGTCTGCAAGATGTGTGGTCCTAGGAATGCTAAGCTAAGCTTCTCCTGCTGTGTGTGTATGTGTGTGTGTGTGTGTGTGTGTGTGTGTGTGTGTGTGTGTGTGTGTTCAAACACGACAGGCTGAGAAAACAGACACGCACGGAGCAACAACTGCTGCTCGAGAGTAAATCATTTCATGGATGTGCAAGAAATTTGTGTCGGAATCAGAGAGCCGAGGAAAGCCTGTGTGTGTGTGTGTGTGTGTGTGTGTGTGTGTGTGTGTGTGTGTGTGTGCGCGGAGGCAAATATACAGGAATGTCTTGTTGGAACAGGTGTAAGCTTGCAGTCTTGATACACTTTCTTTATTTAGCATAGAGAAGAAATAGACTTTATATACTTTAATAGTGATTTATTGATCACCTGCTTGACAAATCGGATTCTTTATTAACCTTCATAACTGCACCAAATGACGACGTCTGACAGAAATGCCTTTGATTTGATTTGTCTGTCTAGATGTTGTGCTCGCTTTGTTGTACTGTAGCTACACAGAGTTATTATTGCTCCTAGTGGTCACATGTGGGAAGTGCAACCAACAAGTGACATCAGAGATGGTGAAATTTCTTCTTCTTTTCTTTTAATGATGAATTAGACAAGTGTTAAATGTGTGTGTGTGCGTGTGTGTGTGTGTGTGTGTGAATGTGTTACATAATGAACATTATTCTACTGTATGATTAAAGTGTGCAGACTGTACAGTGTACATGAGTGTGTGTGCAGCACAGAGACCTCACACCAAGGTGAACATGTTTTTCCCCACCTGAAGGCAGGCAGGTGTCTTTCTTTCTTTCTTTCTTTCTTTCTTTCTTTCTTTCTTTCTTTCTTTCTTTCTTTCATATTATTTGTTTGCTTATTTATTTGTTCCTGTCTCATTTACCCCCCCCCCCCCCACATCCTAATCTCATCAGCCACGAGTGTTGATGTGTAGTGCAGTAAACCCATCTATCAGCAGGTTGTGTATGTGTGTGTGTGTGTGTGTGTGTGTGAGAGAGAGAGAGACAGAGACACATATTCTCTCATTCTCTCTCTCTCTCTCTCTCTCTCTCTCTCTCTCTGTCTCTCTCTCTCTCTCACACACACACACACAAGCAAAAGCATCTGCTCCTCAGATCAGACACAGCAGCTCTCTCACACATGTCACATGATCATTTTACCATCAGTTTCTTTCTTTCTTTCTTTCTTTTAGCTAATAAATGGAATTGAGGACATGTTTAATATAAAAACTTGGAGAACATCATGATGGAGTATCTGAGGCTTCATGATAAACGTGCTAGTTAAAGAGTTTAAACATTAAAATGTAAGTGTAAATGGAGTAAAAGTGTGATGTCTTGTCCTGGTGTAAGAGGAATAAAGCACTGTGAGATGAGCTGCTGTTAGAACACGGTTAGATCAGTTAGCCACAGGATCAGGAGCTCCGCTGCTGCTTAGTTTCCCATAACTGCATGCCTCGATATGACTCGTTAGTAGGAATGTGGATCTTTTTTCCCAAGCTGTTGGTCATCGAGAGTCTAAACATGCGTCTCCTTTGATGATGAGCCACAAATCTGGAAACAGAAAAAGAAGAAGAAGAAGTTTTGGCTTATGCTCTTTTGAACGTGACAGAACTGTCCTTCATATGGCACTGATTATGTGCAGCTGATGGAGCTGTGTCAACTTTAACATCCGCAAGACAGACAGATACACACACACACACACACACACACACACACACACACATTGTAGTGAATACAGTAGAGATATCAGTCTGAGTTGATGTTTGGACCAGCAATTTTATTTTGCTCTATCAAATAACTGAAGGACACTAAAGTAATATTTCAGTAGTGAAACATACTGAAATGAGGTTTATTGGATTAATATGCGTCAAAACTGAATTAGACAGGTGCATAAATTTGGGCACCCCAACAGAAAAATCGCATCAATATTTAGTAGAGCCTCCTTTATCAGAAATAACAGCCTCTAGACGCTTCCAAATATAGCCTGTAATGAGTGTCTGGATTCTGGATGAATGTATTTTGGACAGAACATTTCAGAAAATTGTACTTGTTCCTCTGCAGAAATGCCCGAGTAGATTTTGAGCAGTGTTTTGGGTTGTTGTCTTGTTGAAATATCCAACATCAACTTTGTGACTGATTCCTCAACATTATTCTCAAGAATCTGCTGATATTAAGTGGAATCCATGCGAACCTCAACTTTACCCAGATTCCCAGTACCGGCACTGGCAACACGGCCCCACAGCATGATGGAACCTCCACCTAATGTTACTGTGGGTAGCAAGTGTTTTTTTTCAGAATGCTGTGTTCTTTTGCCCCCATGCATAACTCCCCTTGTTATGACCAAATAACTCCATCTTTGTGTCATCACTGCACAGCACCTTATTATAAAATGAAGCTGGCTCGTCCAAATGTGCGTTTGCAGACCTCAAGCGACTCCGTTTGTTGTGTGTGTGTGTGTGTGTGTGTGTGTGTGTGTGTGTGTGTGTGTGTGCAGAAAAGGCTTCTTTCACATCACTCTCCCATACAGCTTCACCTTGTGCAAAGTGCGCTGAATTGTTGAACGATGCACAGTGACACCATCTGCAGCAGGTTGATGTTGTAGGTCTTTGGAGGTGGTCTGTGGGCTGTTTTTGACCTTCTCACCATCCTTCACCTCTCCAATATTTTACGTGACCTGCCACTTCTGGTCTTAACAAGAACTGTGCCTGTGGTCTTCCATTTCCTCACTATGCTCCTCACAGTGGACACTGACAGCTTATATCTCTGTGATACCTTTTTGTAGCCTTCCCCTAAACCATAATGTTGAACAATCTTTATTTTCAGGTCATTTGAGAGTTGTTTTGAGGCCTCCATGTTGCCACTCATCAGAGGGAGAACATGCAAACTCCACACACACAAGATGGAGGCGGGAATCGAACCCCCAACCCTGCAGGTGTGAGGCGAACGTGCTAACCACTAAGCCACCGTGCCCCCCTCAAATTATTGTTTATTTATTTATTTATTTTAACAGAGTGAGAATAAAATGAAATACATAAATTACATGAACCTTTTAAAAGCAAAAACACTATATAAAATCTCCTACATCCTCATTATGGATGGAGTGCGATATAAAGAAATGCACATAATAATAATAATAGTAATAATAATAATAATAATAATAATAATAATAATAATAGTAATAATAATAATAATAGTTATTCCAATAATAAGTTTTGTTCTATTCTATTTGTGTAGAAGGCATCGTGTTAAATAGGATGTCATTACATTATGTTACATTTGACAGCAAAGAAAAAAAACACTTCACAAAGAATATTTGGCAACCTCACAGGCATTAACTACATTCTAGTGATTTGAATAATGTGAATGATTAAAAAAATATATTATATTATATTATTCATTCATTCATCTTCTACCGCTTATCCGAACTACCTCGGGTCACGGGGAGCCTGTGCCTATCTCAGGCGTCATCGGGCATCAAGGCAGGATACACCCTGGATGGAGTGCCAACCCATCGCAGGACACACACACACTCTCATTCACTCACGCAATCACACACTAGGGACAATTTTCCAGAGATGCCAATCAACCTACCATGCATGTCTTTGGACCGGGGGAGGAAACCGGAGTACCCAGAGGAAACCCCCGAGGCACGGGGAGAACATGCAAACTCCACACACACAAGGTGGAGGCGGGAATCGAACCCCGACCCTGGAGGTGTGAGGCGAACGTGCTAACCACTAAGCCACCGTGCCCCCAATATTATATTATATTATATTATATTATATTATATTATATTATATTATATGTCTTTGAATAACATGACAAGTGTGCAGTTCACAATCATGAAGGTACACAAATACCTTTGTTCAATAAAATTTCATAAAGAAACAAAAGATCCTGTTTGAAACTTTACTCCCTTGAAATTCTCGGAACACGGCTGGAAGTTGGAAAGACAAAAGATGGAAAGAACAGGAATGATATATTGATGAAAAGAAAACATCTTCAGCTGAATTCCATCTTTTCTCTGGAGCCCCGCAGCAAACAAGACACTTGAGATGATTCTTTCTATTCTTTGTATCCAAGAGATTCCTTGATAGTGGCTGCTGGTGGTGCGTCCAAGAGTTTAATGTCCTACAGAAGCTCTGGTCTGGAATAGTGGTCTGAGGAAAAGCGGGGGGGAAAAAAGGGGTTTATTTCTTTTCCAAGAAACATAAACACCATATAAGAGTTTTTTTCTTTTTACCGTAAACATGTTGCGGTATGTTTCAGGAATGAAAAGCTGTCACTTGTCTGTTGTAATTAAAGGTGCGGTGCACGATGTTTGAGAAATGCTTCAGAAAACCGAGTCAGGCCGACAAACAAAACAAACGTGTAGCCAATGTGCAGAAAGGGGCGTGTCTTGTCAAAATGTGGCGGAGAGAGTGTTCAGTGCGCATGTGTGACATTAGCCCGAAAGCGATTGAAACACTGACATGGCGGAGACCTGCCGTTACCTCTGCCTCGGGTTCTAGGTGTTGAACGTCGTCTTCCGCGTGAAACGGAGCTAAACCTTTCACGCTACAACACACAGTACTACAAAAACACATTTGTATTACCATAGTATTACTCATTGTGTTCATTTATTGATAAAAATATCCCCTCGGTCATCTGCCCCAGCAGGTTCCGCCATAATAGTTGCCTGGGTTACGTATGTCTGTGTGGGCGGAGCTATCAAAACAGGAGTGACAACCATTTGGGTTAGGGGCGTGTTTGTTTTGGTGATTTCAAATGTCAATATAGGGGGCACGGTGGCTTAGTGGTTAGCACGTTCGCCTCACACCTCCAGGGTTGGGGGTTCGATTCCCACCTCCACCTTGTGTGTGTGGAGTTTGCATGTTCTCCCCGTGCCTCGGGAGTTTCCTCTGGGTAATCTGGTTTCCTCCCCCAAAGACATGCATGGTAGGTTGATTGGCATCTCTGGAACATTGTCTGTAGTGTGTGATTGCCTGAGTGAATGAGAGTGTGTGTGTGTGCCCTGCGATGGGTTGGCACTCCGTCCAGGGTGTATCCTGCCTTGATGCCCGATGACGCCTGAGATAGGCACAGGCTCCCCGTGACCCGAGGTAGTTCGGATAAGCGGTAGAAAATGAGTGAAATGTCAACATTGGCTTTCAAATGTGACTAAAATCAGAAACAAATCACTGACTGGACGGGAACAAGAACAGAAATGAAACATATTAATTTCAATATAAATTCTACAAACATGTTTGCTAAATCTTTTAACTACAAATGGATAAAATTATGCTGTCACTCTTTAACAAATCAAACATTGTTGTGGTGTAAAAAAGAATTTAGTAGATTAGATTAGGTTGATTTTTTGTCCTGGATGCATGCAGCATGCTTCATGTGGTCCAGATTAATAAACACTAAATGAAAACTAGTGCATGTGATATTAGTGTGTATGTGATTTTATACACATTTTAATGATTAATAAACGTCTGGCGACCCTGCTATGGTAATGCTAACAGTAGATTAGCCCACAGCCTCCCTCTTTTCCCAATGTTCCTCCCTTGTGTTTTCTTTTCCCAAACTTGCCTGGATCTATACGGGTCGATTAATGAAGCACACTCCACATTCCTTCAGTAATGAGCTGATCATATAGCGGCGAGTTTATTT
>NC_083483.1:1572955-1642955 GCF_030014155.1 Tachysurus vachellii | reverse complement strand
AGAGAGAGAGAGAGAGAGAGAGTGAGAGATAACAGATAACAACTTATATGATTATAATTTAAATACAAACGCTGCTATAGGAGCAACTTTAGTGTAGTATTTCCATATTTGGACGATACGACCATATTTGGTATCATACGATATTTCAGTTCTTAAGCCAATTTTTAAAATTTGATGACATCACAGAATATAGAATGGGGGGGGGCATAGAAGCCTTTATTATCGCCACATATACATTACAGCACAGTGGAATTCTTTTCTTCACATACCCCAACTGAGGAGGTTGGGGTCAGAGTGCAGGGGCAGCTATGATACAACACCGCTGGAGCAGGGAGGGTTGAGGGCCTTGCTCAAGGGCCCAGCAGTGGCACCTTGGCTGTGCTGGGCCTTAAACCCAGATCCTCCAATCAACAACCCAGAGCTTTCCACTTCCCACGGTATGCTGTAGCATGCTGTGCTACTACACAATACACTACTATATACTACTATAGAGTAATAACTCACCAACTCAGTTCAGAATTTATAGTCTGTGTAATATATCAATCATTTTTACACACCAAATTAATAATAAATAAATAATAATAATCGGGGGGCACGGTGGCTTAGTGGTTAGCACGTTCGCCTCACACCTCCAGGGTTGGGGGTTCGATTCCCACCTCCACCTTGTGTGTGTGGAGTTTGCATGTTCTCCCCGTGCCTCGGGGGTTTCCTCCGGGTACTCCGGTTTCCTCCCCCGGTCCAAAGACATGCATGGTAGGTTGATTGGCATCTCTGGAAAATTGTCCGTAGTGTGTGATTGCGTGAGTGAATGAGAGTGTGTGTGTGTGCCCTGTGATGCGTTGGCACTCCGTCCAGGGTGTATCCTGCCTTGATGCCCGATGACGCCTGAGATGACCCGAGGTAGTTCAGATAAGCGGTAGAAAATGAATGAATGAATGAATGAATGAATAATAATAATCAGCTCAGGATTCTTCACCTGGCTTCATTTCAATCATAACATTCGACTCTTCCAATAAGTCCACGAGTAGTGCTGATTAACCGACTAGTCGTCTTGTCCGTACTTAACTCTATTAGGATGTTGTTATCTTTAGGTTTTACTGCGATTTAAAGCTGTTAAACCACAGAAAAAAACGTGTGTCTAATTACATTTCATCAGTTTTCTGCTCCTTAAGGCTACACTGTGAACAGCAAAAATAAATTAATCACTGCAAAAAGAAGAAATCTGTGTAGCATGTTGTAATATTTAATAATGTCCCAGTTTATTCATTACTTCATGAGCTGGAGCCTGGAATCAAGTCTGATTCGGACAGACGGAACGTGTGTAGCACGGAAGCTCGTGTCTGACTCAAGTCTTTTAACTGATTTCTTTCCACGTCACTTTCCACGTTACTGCACTAATGATGAGATAACACACAAGTCTACACAGGCTTGAATGTTTGTAGGGAAGTTGCAGGGCTGTAAATACAGGAATTATAAAAACTATAATGGCGTCAAGACGAAACTAAGTTTAAAGGTGGTGTGCACGTTGTTTGAGAAATGCTTCAGAAAACTGCTTTGGGCCGCCAAACAAAACAAAAACAAAACTAAAATGTAGCCAATGAGCAGAAAGGGGCGTGTCTTGTCAATATGGGCGGAGAGAGTGTTCAGTGTGTGATATTAGCAGAAAGAGGTTTTAACATTGACAGGGAGGATAAAAACAAAGAAAGAAAGCAAAGAAAGGATTACGATAAGGTAAGAAGTAGGACGTGTTAATATAGGATCAGCTTTCCAGCGCTGGAGAGAACTGAACATCTTCGGTGTGAAACGGAGCTAAACCTTTCACGGTACAACGCACAGTACTACAAAAACACATTTGTATTACCACAGTATTACTTATTGTGTTCATTTATTGATAAAAATATCCCCTCGGTCACCTGCCCCAACAGGTTCCGCCATAATATTTGTCTGGGTTATACTTGGGTTATACTTGTCTGGTGTATGTGTGGGCGGAGCTATCAAAACAGGGGTGGGCCCCATTTGGGTTAGGGGCGTGTTTGTTTTGGTGATTTCAAATGTCAACATTGGCTTTCAAACAACGGAGACCTCACCTTTAAGTAACAATTATTTATTTAAAAAAAATAACAAATTTGCTGATATAAATATATTCTTGTTGGAAAAATAACAGATACACAAATAAATAAAATAAAACATTAGAAATAAACTACAGTTATAAAAGAATTCAATAAATGACTTTCTAGAATTGAAGGAGTTTATTTCAGGGCTTCTAATCGTTCAGTTCTCATCCATTATCAGGAGAACAAGTTTTGACATCCGAGGCTGTAATCTCTGGAAACGCTATACGCAACATTCTATATATTTATTGTCATTACATGACTTGGTGATATCTAGTTACAGACAGGCCTGAAACTGTCACCGTCTGTACGGATTTCTGGCCAACTTCAAAATCAGACCCGTGGAATTTTTCTGGCTTGTTAACCAATCTGTCCCAAATTGCTTAACATAGCAGAACAGACACAAGCGTTTTATAGGGCTGTACGGAAAAGACCTTGATGATATCATGAATGAGAACACAGATGTCAACTTTTTTCTCACACACACACACACACACACACACAATCGAAGGAAGTAATGAACTAGAGAAAGAGTATGAGAGTTTTGCCGTTTTTTTTTTTTTTTTTTTTTAAAGCATGTTAAAAATAGACCATGTTTACATTCTCTTGGCTTTCTGAACTGTTATTCGGTGGAATTACACTTCGGACTGTGAAGACAGCCGTATTGTTCACTGTCCTCTGAAATACTTATTGCCTGTAGTCTAATTCCCAGGCAGAGAGTCTCTGAGACAGAGGAACTGCGCAGGGTAATACCACACAGCATTCATCAGGGCAGATTATCAACACTACACACACTCAAACACACACACGCATGCACGCACACACACACCCTGCTAATGAACTGGTGAGGGATGTTTATGAGGAATCGCTTACCAACCACGCAGATCAGTAACAGATGCCTTCTGGCATACGAGCGTGCGCTGGAGCCGATTTGACCACTGCACTGATTCCAGCCTATGAAAGTCTGGAATGTCATGGTGTTCCTTGATCTCTTCACCAGATTCCACTACACCACCATCTTAAAGGTATGGTCTACCCTAACAACGTACTTTTGCCTTGTAAAGGCTTGTACAATGTGATCTAAATCTACAATGTGGCTAGTTGCTGGGATATTTCACATCGGATTCCGTTGTAACTCATGAGTCTCGCCTCTTGATCTACCTTCAAGAATTTTAAATTTTTTATTCTGGTGGAACTCTGCTCCTAGTTTGCGTCTCACTAGAGCAACATTCCCACCATCCGAACACAAGGTGCTCGAGAGACACCAGCCAATCGCCAGAGCTAGTTCATCAAGATCCATTTGGCCAAGTGTGAGAATAACTGTCGAATGCAGCCACGGGATGTGTACACACATGTAACCACGAGTCTTTGTTTGCATCTGGTCTCCTTATGCATGTTTTTAGAGAACCTTCAGAGGAGGATGATGAGCATGAAAGGAAATTGCGATGAGCTCTCTTCTGCAAATCTGCTCTGCATTACACTGTGAGCAATATCAATCCGAACAAGCTGCCTCGACCTGCATGGGGTTCACTGCTGGCTCTTGAACACAGCCAAACTGGGAGAAAGGGGGAGAGCAGAAATCATTAAAGTCCTCCTCTGATGAATGGAACATGGCAGTTATGCTAATTTCCAGTAATCTGCAAAACCTCACTTGCCTTGTTGTCCTTCCTAGTGGTGTTGGATTTGAGGATTGAGCAGAATCATATTTGGTTCTAGTTATGAACTCAGTGTAGCCCGAAAGGTCCTCACTAATCCATTGCAGCAGACCATTTAACTATTCTAGTCTTGTTTTTTGGACAACACACACTCAGATAGTTCCTTGCAAAGATCCTTGCAAATCTTCTCATGCACATCAGACTGGATTGCTTCCCAAGTTCTCCTACACCACCCTGGAGCTATGCTCCCTCCACTTTTTGGGTTTAGCTGAAAGTTCTAACTAATCCTCATGCTGACCCATGCTTCCTTTGGGCCTCTAGCATGGATCAATCCAGCCCACTGTCTCTGAGGACGAAAGGAAGACATCCATCAAGTCTGCCAATGAATGTGTAAAGAACTTCTTCTGTCTCGTCAGGTTGATCACAATCACAAGATCTACCACTTTAGGTGATTTTACCGTGTTAGGTAAAACTCTGATCTGTTTGCAATCCCATTAGCAAATAGGACTGTGAAATATAGGATTATGAAATATAGGACTGTCTCATACAGAAACAACCCAAGCTTTAAACTAATCCCTTCCAAGGTGCTCTTGTTGGCACCATTGCCATAGCAGCTGGTCCATGATTTGATCCATCACTTTGGTTAATGTGAAAGGTCTATAAAGAAGATCACATTTTTTTTCCTGTAAATTTTCACAAGGTTCTCCAGTTTTCTCCAAGAAACATTCAGGAAGCTTGATCGATCATTCGCAATTGACTCTACATGTGAATTTATGTTCATGGTGCCTGGTGATGCCCACCTTGTGCCTAGTGTTCCTGGGCTGGACTCCAGTTTCTTCAGCACGCAGACCAAGATAAAGTAGCAACTAAGGGACTGGTGGCACATCCAGGGTATTTTCCGCTCTTCTGTTCCACCACAACCCTGACTGGGATAAAGCGATTACTAGAAATGAATTAGTACCAGTGATACACAAGCAAGAAGACAAGCCCTTTTGCCAGTATTGAATGTTGTGTACAGCGTGAGAAACTCTTTAACTTTTATTATAACCCCTCATGTCCACATGCCTTATATTTCAGATTGACAGATTCAATTGCATGCACATGCCTGCAAGTCCTCTTTGCTTAATTTGATGACTCTGGAGTGTCAGACTTCCCTTCAGACTGTGCTTCCCAGAACATCTTCATTCACCCCATCAGGATAAACAAATTATCCAAATGAAAAGCAAAAGCCGTACTTGCCCACATCTGCTTATGTAGTGCCTCCATTCCAAAGCACAACTCCTTTTTTTTTTTTTTCAGCCATAAGAGAATAATAATGGGGTGGAATTTGTGTCAGCCCGTCTCAGGAAAATAAGATATCATGTCTGTCCATCGGCCTGATGTCAGCCATTCAGATTTGAACCCGCACGCATCTTCCCCGTGCAGCATCCTAAAAGGAGTTCAGCCAAAGTTTAGATGTCTGCAACCACCAAACAGCTTTCACTTTCTCTCTACTTTTCAGTCTGTGAAGGGGCGAAACGATGCCTCCTTGCACATTCGATTAGTCAATGAGCCAATGATTTCTTTTACAACATCAGCCACATGTGTAGTAGGACATTCATCTCCAGGATTTCATCATGCACCATGTAAATAACCTCATCCATAACTGGAAGAAGGAGTCTGTCAAACAGTCACATTCTGGTATTAATCTAATCTTGAGGGATGCTGGGAGAACCTAACAGGAACCTCTGCCTACAGATACAACCAAGGAACCATTAATAACATGATATTACTTGGCTCCGTGATGTCATTCTTCTGTAATCCAGTGCAGAATTTCATACTTTGGACCCATGAGAGAATTAGATATTATGAAAGATATTTTTAATAGCTGCTTGTCATGTCAAAAGATGACACGATTATGGAACGGAAACTAAATCCGTTTGGAAATCTCTAATATAATAAGCTTGAGCTATGGCCAGAACTGTTACCACGAGGCGGCCAGGTTAGACTAAATTACTTCTTTGGGCGGGCAATCGAGGGTGTGGCTAAATTCTAATCTGTATACATCAAAGATGACATAATTGTAGCTGTACCTCAGTGAGAAGGTCCTCAGTGGAGATAAAGGACTTAGCAACATAACATAAAGCTAAGTAAACCTCCAAATAATCAATATTTTAATAATAACAACAACAACAACAAAAATTTGATCAGCGTTTGCTCAGCTGTAGAAATAAATATATACTAACTCTAGCAACAAACTAAGCAGTATTTGCCAGGTCTTGAATAACCTGACACACAGAACCATTAAATGGGTTGAAAGTAACATATGATTACTGAGTATAGAATTAGTTAACTAGCATCCATGCTAACGGCATGAAAACATTAAGGATGTTGTTATAATTAATCACACTTTTAGAGTTTGACAAACATGCAAAAACACCACTGTAGGTTGTTGTGACTTCACCTGGGTTTAAGATGTAAATATTCTTATCTTTCTTAGAGCTTTGCAAACGGAATAAGAGAGACGGCTAACGGCGTGTGAGTACGTGATGAGGTAAAGCCTCAGCAGTGAAAAATCCCCGTCTGGAATAGTTGTTGCTCAAATCCCTAGAACATGCTTTCAATTTTCTTAAATCAAACACATCAATAAAAACATCATATCAGCGTCCATACTGATAGTGTTATTGCGAAAGGATGAGAAAGGCTTTAATATTTAAAGGTCTGTGTATGTGGAGATCAGGTTCTGGGTTCTGTGCAGCACCGAGGCAGACCTGCTACGTTTAATGTCATATCAAATGGACCATGGTAATACCTTCGCATACTGTTCGCTGACATCTGTACACTGGCGATGTTTTCCTTTTCCAGCCAGTTTGTTCAAAGTGCAGGCGAAATTCCACAGCGGAGCTGGTTTTTATAGAAAGCTTGTCAGTTTGTCCTAGGGCAAGTAGCGCAGTGCGTTCATGGGGTCACTGGGGTTAACACAAAGTCAAATTCAATCAAACTCCCATCCTGGAATTCTCTCTATCCATGGTAACGTTTTCCGAACATCAAGATTTACTTGTCAGTTACGATGATGCGCTGCCAAATCCCGTTTCCTGTTTTCCATACTGTATATTATGTTAATTGCTTTGTAAAATAATTTTGGAGGATTTTAGACAACAGAAAGTTTCTCAACAAGTGACAGATTCACCTGCAGGATTCGAAGGAGGACTTGAGAACATTTGAGAAGTGGGTCTGAATTCCTCAGAACTGGTCAGATGAAGAACATCTATCTCTTCATAAAGATTCCATAATTCTTTATTAATTGGTTTGAATCACTGATTTAAGTGCAAAGTTCATGCGAGACACATGCTAGCTGATTAGCCGTTAATACGATTACTCAACATGATCAACACCTTGTGACCAATCAGAACCCAGAAATTAGAATATGAGATGAATTTTCTTTTGTTCACATTTTCTTTAACCTAAGCATGCACTCAGAGAACAGGATACTCTTTTAATCCCCAAAATCTTCTGAGTCATACCTCACGACATGGAAGATCTGGCTTCTATAAAGACATTGTCTAATATTACAGCTTGTGGCTTTTCTTGGGAAAAACTTATGAAGTCCTAAAAGTCACTTGGTTATGAGTGGGCACAGCAGGTCCAGAGCTTCAGGAACATGCTGTGAAACCGAATCCACGATATGACTATCCTCCAAATAATAAGGTACTGTCAGTGTGGAATAATAACACCATAACTCGCTCGAGCGTCCCGAGCAGCGATCTCTGGGAGAAATGATTTTTTTGTGCGCATCTCTTTTAATTTGCCTGGGATTCTTTTCATGATGAAAAGTGAAACCTTTCGGTGCAACATCTGGTTTGGGAACCTTCAGCGTCTCTCGACGGACAGAACATTCTTCGCTGTAACGCAACAGAAGATGGAAAGAATTATTTGGTGTAATGAAGAACTTCAGCACCACTGTTGGTTTAAGTGAACTCAATTTTGTGGCTAGCGGGGTTCCAATTGGCTGCTAGGGCTATCAATCACCCTGCCGCTGGATTTTCATTCAATTGACGATCGAAAAGAACTGAAATGATGAGAAAATGTATGTATTTAGTCTAGCCCATAAGGACCATCAGGGAAAAGGATCAAAAGCTCCACCGAGGAGCCAAAAGCAACAATTAAACATTCTCTTGATCAGCGTGTCGTCCGTGTTTATTGAGTTTGTGAGTCGGCTTGGGGTGAGACAGAATCTGGCAGAAGATTTGTTGGACAGCTGTTAAAGGGTACATCAGTGGCCTGCATACAATATGTGACCATCTTTGGTCCTGTGGAATGAAAGGGGAAGAAAAGAGAAATCTGAAACAACTCTCTGGCTTTGGGAGAACTTGCTGTGAGCAATCATTCCTGAGCTGACAGGAAAACAAGAAATCAGCGAAGTGAATCGACTCTGAATCGACTCACCTGCTGGAAGTGAATCAAATGTAGCATGTGTCTTTTTTTTTACAATTAAAAATGCTAAACATAAACACTACATTCTGACACACAGCTGATCACAAACTGGATGAATTTATAATATAATCTAAGCATTTAGTTAGCATCATGTCCATCTATGACCATGTCCATGACAAGCGACACGATTCCTTCGCCAAATTTCTGACCAGAGATTTAATGATTATGTTTTCAGCTGAACGCCCCATTTAACATTTTTTACTACTTTCTGCTTTTTGAATAAAGCCTGAATAAAACAAACAAACAAACAGATTCATCGCTAAATGGAAAATTAGTATTCAGAAGAATAATATATTACTAAAAAAGTATTCACATACATGATAATGTCTGAGCTAGCAAAAAGAAAAAATCTTCCTGTTGTGCTTTGTGCTTTTGTAGCTTCTTTCTTTCTTTTTTCTTTTTTTTGGAGAACTCTCTGAGGGATGTAACATTGAAGTTGGAAGCAAAGGCTCTTCTCTGTGCCAAGCTAGCTAGAGCTTTAGCCTTACCTGCTCACAGAGATATTCATTAAAGCAGGACGTGGGGGTTCGCGTCACTTCAGGAGTCATTAATCACAGCGTTAGTGCAGTGCAGCTGGTAACAATCAGAACGCAGACGCTCCGAAATACGCCAGTGATACCAGATATCTTCTCTTTCACCTGCTCGCCAGTGGCAGAGTTCCTCCTCGTTCCTGATGCCAAACACACACACACACACACACACACAAACGAGTCTTTGTTCTTCTATACTACAGATGTAAAGTCGATGGTCTTGCGTGTTTTTAAGGCCCTTATTTCTGACGGTTATTTATATTCACCTCCCTCAGTGATTAGATCTCTTTAGTGTGCATGTGAGTGAGAGAAATTGTGTGTGTGAGAGAGAGAGAGTGTGTGAGAGAGAGGGTGAGATTGAGAGAGAGAGAGAGGGTGAGAGAGAGAGATTTTCCAGTGCTTGTCATGTCAGATCAGAGGAACATCTTCTCTGATGCTTCACTAATGACGAGTCTCTACGTCTTCGCTCTTCGTAGCTGTCATTCCTTAATAAGCACCGCGGCTGGACCGACCCGAGCTCATCTACTTAGCGATATAAGGTCATGCTGTCATCGCTTTTCCCCTCCGAAGGTCTGTTATCCTGAGAAAACCACTTCAACACCTTAACACAACGTACGCTAAATCCAAAAAAAATTACACAGAGAATTCTCTGTTCTGATTGGTCAGACAGAAGCTAACTGTTAATGTCACGGTTTCTATAGTAACAGCTTACACAGGGACAAACTGAAAGTCTCCACTGAAAAACCCTTTAGCAGAACTGATAAAACAAAATGTAAAAAGAAAGCTGGCTGTTGCTCAGTGAAAGGAAACAGCGACGTCTGTAGCCTCTTTAAGCCTCGGATGAGCTTCCAATCAAATCTTTTCATGTAAACTAGCTAAAGGTGGCTATAAAAAACTCTACAACCAAACGTATATTATAAAAAAAAGGAAAAAACATTTGTCTGTTACAATTCTGAAATCTCGCTTGAAGTCAGAACGCTAATAAAATTTGTAATTTAGTAACATTTACGTTACGTTTGTGTTATGATGGAAATGTTTGTGTAACATTTCTGAAAGGAGTCTCCAGTGTCAGTACTTTGTAGCAGTCTGAGGTGAAGCATGAAAGTCTTCAGGACAGAAAAGTTTATGTTCTGTGATCGTTGTTAAAAACAGCGGTTTAAAAACCACAACAAACAACAATATGTGGGTTGCAAATTGCAGTGTAAAATGGATAAAAAACTCAGGGCTGCGTTGTGGATGTGTATAAAACGATGCGTCCGCTTTATAATCGCTGTAGCTAACGGGCAGTGACACGTTTCTCAAGCGGATGATATGAAGTATTAAAGAAACAGCGAGCGCGAGCAGTTTAATGCGCTATGACGTTACATAAGACCATCTGCCAATTCCGCTGTCCGGCCCATTAAGCGCAACAAAGCCAACATGGATAATGACAAAGAGCACTTCTGATTTTCAATTTCTGCCGTGTAAAACGTACGGCGAAGGAATCAGTGTCGAAATTTAATTTGAGGCGAGGAAGCGTTTCTGCTTAAACGAATTACGCAAATTGGTCGTGGTCACAGTTTACTTCAGGTCTTCCGCCACAACGCTGTCTCCAGGACTGTCATGGAAACGCACGCCATAAACACTGGTGGCAGGTCATGACGTTTATCACAACACCGACATGTCTGTTTGATTTTGACCCTGCTGAACAGATTAAGTAGAAAGCTCCTGATCTTTTCATGGTTTTGGATCAGTTCCAATAAATATTTTTGTTTGTACAAAGAAAGATATTTGAGATGAAGCAGGTTTTTGGATGTCCGACGTTCCCGCTCGAATGTTTTAGCGTGTTTAATCAGCTTCTCGGTCTGAGAGCGCCTGGGCCAGGCGGACTCGCTTCATAGTCAAGTGAACTCTATAGAGAATAAGTTATTCGACTCTGAATCGACGCAGGAAATGAATCAAACACAGAATGCTTTCACATGTTTGCTGAATCAGTGTCAAATTGATTCGTTTGGTATTATGATTCGGTTTAATGTCTGCAAATCATTTAGGAATCCGACGTCTTTCTGCCATGTGAGCCATGTACACAAGAACTCTAACAAGTTCCTGTAGTTCATTACTTTCCAAGAAAAAAACTGCTGATCTGGTAAAGCAGGTAAAGACACTGGGCCTCACTTTGCATCGTCCAATCACATTTCAACAGTTTTTCCGAGTTGTTAATAAATGCTAGTCCCAAGATTCTCTTCTTATCCACAGTCTCAAAAACGATAATCCTGGGAACGCCAAAGCAATAATTAAAGAAAGCGGAGGAGAGAAGATGGATGGCTCGGCTATCTCATCCGTGCCTGTCTGTATCTTCAGGGAGACGAATAATCTGTTCCCAAGCTCATTTCAGGAGCTCTGCTACCTCTGCATAAAAGTCAATAATAAAATAAAATGTAATTATGCCATTGTAGCACATCTCTCTCTCTCTCTCTCTCTCTCTCTCTCTCTCTCTCTTTCTCTCTCTCTCTCGTATCTCTCTGGTATTTGAGTAATGAATTATGTTCACATTAATGCTCCAGGAAGAGCGAAATGTCATTATGGAGCTGTCAGGTGTTCAAAACATGGCACATTCTTTAACAGATTCGTAAGCGTATAAACTCACACCTGTACACAGCACTAGCGTTAGCTAGTATTGTAGCTTAATTTCTACCTCCTACTTTACAGACTGCTAGCCGTTAGGTTGTTATGCTACTAGATGCTTTCTTTCTAATGTAAGCGAGCACAAATTGTGTTAGCTAGCTACAATAATTACCTCAGATTTAGCCGAAGGTATAATCATGTAACTTGCTAACGTTTGTGACTCTTTGTGAATTAGCTCCTCTTTCACTGAGAAGATAAGAGAACATAAGCAACTGCTAACTAACACAAATAGAGCTACTTTTCTAATTTAATTTAGTATTAAAAACAGATAAGTCACAGTGGAGCTACTATTTTGTGCAAGCTACAAAGAAAAACTAGCTAACCGAACTGAAGTTACACAATCAGCTCATTTCTGGAAATCTCTAACTAGTTACTTGTCATTTTGACAAAGCTAGCATTCCTGATCAGCTTCCTAACTTTAGCTAATAAACAATGACAAAATAAAATAAAAAATATAATGGGCTATAAAAGGCAGCGTTTATTAACAGGTTAAAGATGAGTGCGCTAATTTAGCACAGCACTGCCACAGTGCTGGTGAAGTCTATTTGGAGAACAGACAGCTATGTAATCCGCACTCGTCTGCTCGGCGTCTCGGCGGATGGCGCAGGCTGTGATTGCGGGATGGAAACGAAGCGATACATGGCACTTTCCTTCCTTGTGAAAAGTATATTTAATGCTCTGAAGCCCTTCAGCACACCACGTCAGTCTGCTGGTCCAGTTCAGTCAGGTCATATTTAGATCTGCTAAAAATGTCGTCTAGCGTACAGAGAAGAATAACTGTACAGCCGAGTGCCAGTGAATAATCACACTGTACTTTTACAGCATCTCTATTCGCTTTTTTCTTCATTCATTCACTCACTCATTTTCTACCGCTTATCCGAACTACCCCGGGTCACGGGGAGCCTGTGCCTATCTCAGGTGTCATCGGGCATCAAGGCAGGATACACCCTGGATGGAGTGCCAACCCATCGCAGGGCACACACACACACACACACACTCTCATTCACTCACGCAATCACACACTACAGACAATTTTCCAGAGATGCCAATCAACCTACCATGCATGTCTTTGTACCAGGGGAGGAAACCGGAGTACCCAGAGGAAACCCCCGAGGCACAGGGAGAACATGCAAACTCCACTCACACAAGGTGGAGGCGGGAATCGAACCCCAAACCCTGGAGGTGTGAGGCGAACGTGCTAACCACTAAGCCACCGTGCCCCCTGCTTTTTTCTTTTTTTTTTTAAAAAAAAATTATTTTTACACATTTGTTAGCTGTTTTTTTTCCAAATCAAACACACATGTGGATAATGTTTTTCTCATAAATGTTTTCTGCAACCTTTTCTTTTGTTTTTGTATTCCTTTCACTTTTTCTCCTTTCTCTCTTTCACGAGTCCTTTTAGTCATCAACTGAAATATACATTAATTTATTGCTAATAAATTTCTGCGGTGGGGTGCTAATAAAACAAACAAACAAACAAACAAACAAACACACAACAAATAAAATGGCTGTTGATGTAATGAGCGAGTGAGTGGTCATAAAGAAGCAAACATACAAGTAAACAAACAAATACATAATAGTGTCTTTGAACTTAATATCGGTGGGACGCAAGCAAAACCGAACAAACGCGGTCTGTTGATGGAACAGTGTGGAGGTAAAAAAACAAACAAATAAACTAACTTTAATAAAAAGTGGCTGGTAGCAAGCGAACAGACAAACAAATACAACAAAGTGTCAGTGTAATGATATGTGATCGGTAGTAAACAAGTGGGTGTCTGTTGTTGTACTATGGTGTGGGTTATAAATAACCAAGCAACAAACAAATAAATAAAACTGTTGACTGAATAATAGCTGGTGAGCGTTAAACAAAAGACTAAACAAACAAAACCAATCTGTTGATATAATGAGAGGAAATGTTTGGTTTTGTCATGAATTCAGGAGTCCCTACAATGTTGAGGAGTTATTAAAAAAAAATGGCAACATGCAACAAACGCTGCAGTTTTCAAGACGTTTTCTTTGAAAAAAATGATGTCAAAAGGTTGATGTCCTCACAATATGGCTGTGTGTGTTAGCAATCTGTTCAACACACGTGTGTCTTCTCCTCTCAGAGACGCCCGGGCGGCGTGCCAGCGACTCTCCTCGGTGCTCAACGTCCCAATCTGCTTGGCCAACTGTTACTCAGAAAAGCACTACAGATCAATAAGCTGTGCACGGCGACACACTCCGCACCTGTTCTCAGCCAAATCTCCAAACTTACGAGTCCCGGAGCAAAGCACCAGGATATCCATGAGGTTCCAGACGTGTGAACGAATTGAATGCCTTCTCATTCACCAGATTAATAATTAGTACAGATAATAAAATAACATCTTTACAAGAACAAGGATGCGATAATGTACCAGCATTACGTTGTAATGTCTAAAGTCTAAACCAAACAATCAGGGAATCAAAGAGTCAGAGAATCACTGATTCATTTAAACCAAGGAATCGAGAAATGATGGCCTGAATGCGTGGTGGTGACGTCACGTGTTCGTTAATTAAACTAAACAATGTCGTCTACGATGAAACGGACACTACTATGTTAAAAAATGACACAATTTCAAGCTAACTGATTCAAACTGATTCACTACTTGTAGTGATGATACTGAACAGTAAGATATAATGCCCTCTGAGCCACAGAAACACACACACGCGCACACACACACACACACACACACACACACACACGCACACACAGCCAAACGAAACCAAATCAATCTTTAGAAACCTGAAGACTAACTAAAAATGTCTTCTCAGTGTGAAGGATTATGAATTATTTTCTGTCTTGTACCATTCAAAGAGTATGAAGCTTTCTAAAGATTGTACTAGACTCCCATTGAAGAACTGATAAAACTAATACTATTAAACATCGTCATCTCATCATCATCATCATCATCATCATCATCATGATTGGTGCTTAGCCCCCTGTCTCAGTAGCTGCTCTTAACAACGTACACATCTCTGGATTTATTAAATTATTATTGAAAAGTCAGGCCTAGTGATATTCTGAGGATATAATAATAATAATAATAATAATAATAATAATAATAATAATAATAATAATAATAATACATAATAACAAAAAGAACATAAGAATTCTTCTCATTACCAAACACTGTCTATCTGGCACTCGGCGAGATCCAATTACAGCATGCAAATGATGCTGGACGGCATGAAAAGGGGAGTGCATGGCTGCTGATAGCCTGAGCTTTATCACAAACACACACACACACACACACACACACACACACACACACACACACACACACACACACACACACACACAGAGCAATAAGAATGCATCCATGAGTACAAACATACATAGAAAAAAAAAAGCCACAGACACTTGTGATGTCAATACTCCATTCTCTCTCTCTCTCTCTCTCTCTCTCTCTTTCAAACACACGCACACAGTTCTGGCTCTGGCTGACACACAGGTTGGCTAGGACAGGTGGTAAGGACAGGTGTTGAGTGTTTGAGTGTGTGTTTTGAACGTCAGTGTGTACTTGGCTTGTCTCCAGTCAGCTGAATCTTTTTTCACACACCTCTTCACCTGATTGGCTTATTATGTGCTGAAGTATGAGACTTCTTTTGTTTCTTGCTCTCCAAGTACCTTATTGTGCTACCGTCACACACCTTCCTGACGTTCTAGACTTTAAGCTTTAATCTGTTTTAACTTTCCCCACAACGGTACACCATCACCACCAGCCTGAAAAGTTACGTCCATGGATTCAAGCTGCTGACACAAGTTCTGAGTCGACCACCAGGAGAAACGAGAGATTGCTCACTACAGATGTGAGTGGCTACTGTATCCTCCCTGTCAGCTTAATACCATTAATGTCTTGATACCTTGAAACTTGAAAAAAAAAGAAACAAAAGTTCCATATTTCAACCCTAGAGAATCTAGAGAATGTTGTGAGTGAGGATCTCAAGAGATCATTTGATTTTGAAATCTTCAAGCAGCCACCTAACCTAAGCTCACATCTTCCGCCTGACTGTAATGAACATTAACACTGCGTTACACTGCTGTCTTATTAGATAATTATATACACGTGCAGGTGTTCCTAATAAAGTGGCCACTGTACATTAGTGATAAAATGCTATGTGGAAAGCAGAGAAGGAAAGAAAGAGAAAGAAAGAAAGAAAGAAAGAAAGAAAGAGATGGATTGTGAGAAAGACAGAAATCGAACCCCTGCTGATGACATTTTCTGAGCTCCGGCAGAAATCCAGAATAAATGAATAAGATTAGACGACGGGCAAAAAAGAGAAAGAAAAGAAAGCCAATAATTTGAGCAGCTTGTCTTGCTCATGCTGTCCTTCTGTTTATGAACGTGTGATAATTGCTCCTCTCAGCCTCGGGTTATCATAAACAAAGATTTGCATTGGGAACGCGGTTTTATCGGCGGTGATGAAGAGTGTTCTCATTTTTTAATGAAACAAAATATTAACTCGTCCTGCGAAGGTACAAATCTGAATATTCATAACTATGTAAACTTTTGCGTTGTAAACGAAGCTAATTATTAATACAGATTTATGCTAAGTGACCGTTTGCTCAGAGGCATTTAATAAAATCTTCTGTGGGATAAAAAAAGTTGGACAGAAGTGGAAATGTTGCCCACGAAGGACTCGGAAACACGGAACACGGAGATTAACTGTTAGCGCAGATCAATTAATATGAAAAACAAAAAAAATAAGAAAACTGAAATATTTCACTAAAACAATGTAGAACATCGAATATCGTAGAAAAAACTGTAGCAAAAGAATCAAAATAGCGAAAAATTTTAAACAGTGAAAATTTAACATTGTGGTATGATGATTATTTCATGATTTCACGACGTTAGCGTGAACTGAAGATCGATGTCAGGTGGCATGACTGATATTTACCTTAGAAGACTAGCTTCACATTAGCATGAAACCTGTATAACTGTAACATGTAGGTGTGGCCTCAGAGCTGTTTCTAGTTCTAACCAGTCATAGCGATACAACACTTCTAGCGCTAAATAAATAAATAGAAATGACATAAGCTATATAAAAATGAGCTTTTCTTTCTAGCTTCGTTCTCAGGTTAGCATGCTAACTGGACTAGCTGCATTCCGCTCTCCAGAAGCAACAGCAATTAATCCTGCTACTTTCTTCCAACTTTAATATTCATCATTTATTTAAAAAAACATTTAATGAGACGTCGCATGTAACAAAATAAGACGACTACGCGGCTATAATACGTATTTTCCCCCTGTGTTTGGGGACGTAATTGTTTCAGAACTGTATCTATGTGGAAAAGGTGATGGTCTGAAGGGGTTTCCCAGGACGCCACACACACAGCGCTCTCTGTATTCAGAATGGTGTGCTGATGGACTGATGGCTCCTTTCCCGAGGTTGATGAATAGCCTCGTAGTGCTAAAACTGCTAGCCTCCGTCCATTCCCCACCCCCTACATTAACAAGGCCGGCCCAGGCTTATCTGCATATTCATCCACACCCCTGCAAATGGTTCCCTCGTTCACTTAATGAGGGCATTAATTTGATACAAGCCTTTTAAATGCTGAGTGGGTTTATTGTCAGAAAGGGCGAAGTGGAGAGAAGGAGCGAGGAGCGATGTGCCTTCAGGTCGTATGCTATAACAGTGATATATAAATTACACCGGTAGTGATCCAGCTTCATGGTGACAGTTTCCTGATGGAAAAAATCATATGATTGTCAATCACCTGTAAAAAAAGAAATATTTATGCGAGGAATTAAGAAGAAATATGAAATCACGAGGCTAACATGCACGAGACGATCACAAGAGAAATAAACAGATCATGTAATCAGACATGAAAAAAGAAAATCAGTGTAAAAAAAATCATTTAACACAAAATACAATCTGAAACAAACATACGATAAAAAAAATAAAATTACGGAAATAAAACATAAGGAAATTAATTGTGTGAAAAAAAAAAGAATAAAAATAATCCATTTATTTATTTAGATTTTTATACTTTTCCAGAATGTTGAATGAACAACAATCCATCAGTCTTAACTCTGTCATTCATTGCTTATTAGCGGCTAATGTCCACAAGCTCATCTGTCAGGAGGAGTAATTGAAATACACGCGAGGGCGAGCGACGTGGATGTGTTCGAGTCGAGCGGCCAAACAACGCTGAATGAATCGGCAAATTGCCATTTGATTAATATGATACTTGACCCCCATAATCCTGTTCCTCACAATGGAGTGGTGACACCTATTAAGCGCTAGTAATCACTTTTTCCTGGTGTGGTGTGTTGCAGGACCATGACATATGGCTACCTTATTGAAATAGATGCTCAAAGTGGGAGGCATGAGCCCTAATCCTAACAGGCCCGGCGTTTATGGCGTCCCACGGGAGAAATATCCCACAATGTGTATGATTATTTAGCCTTCTGAGGGATCCATGGGAAACGCTTCCCGTAGGGTCTTTGAATCCTATTTGTAGTAATAATGGGATTCCTAAAATGCATTGCTTTTTTTTTTAAAGGCAGGAAATGACATGGTTAACCTTGGAACAGACTTGAAAGGGAGTTTTTTTATTTCCCTGTATTTGAAGTGCAGAGAACGAGGACATGGTTCAGTTCGTAGTCATGCAAGTCTGGTTGAGAGTAGACTAGTCGGTTAGCAGCGTGTGAAAGGACTTCAAATCTAGAACCGTCCTCATTTAGAGACTGGGACCGTTTGATAGACCTGGTCACAGTGGCCGATCTTCGGCCATTCATTTGCGGCTAATGATTTTGGAACAGGGACGCTAATAGGGCATTATGGGAGTCTCCGGCTCCCCTGACAGCTGATTAATGTCGGCCATGATGACATCAGCTCCGAGAGGGACTAGATAAAAGAAGGCCTGTATTGGAGCGAGCAGGATGATGAACGACCGGCCACACCAGCGACTCATCTCATTACAGGCTACAGCCTGCTGGCCATTTAGCTAATGTAGCGAGTCATTGTGTGCCTAGGGACCCCAGGCCGCAGGTTTGGAAATTAATGATACGCTAAACGCACGATATGGAGTTTGACCCCGCATAATACGCCAGCGTATTGGATTAACCTTGCCTTGTCAGGTGCCACCATTGTCACGCCGCCGCACCACGAGCAGGTGAAAAGAGATATTCAGACGTACCTGGATTTGAGTTTCGTCTCACTGGTCGTGGCTAAGCTCTAGAGAAGGATTAGGCAAAGACGGCACGCTTTGGGAGCCGGAATACACACGGAAGGAATTGTAAAGAGCCACTTTTAAAAGGATCTAAAAAACCAAATTCCTGGAAACATCTTGCAACCTGAATGGAACCAATGGATAGAAACACACACACACAGTCTGTCTATAATCGTATTCATACCCCTAGAAGTCATGGTCGTCTGTATTGTGGTTTCCACTCACACATTTTTATGTGAGTACTGACATTTCCACAGAACATCTGAATAAAAAGCAAAGCCACAAACTTCTTCAGGACTGAAACCAATCGAAAAAACGCCACAGCGCGAGATGGCTTCGGTATGAGCCGTGTTCGGAAATGTGCTCAGAGTTTGAAGGCTATAGAGTCTTGTTGTCCAGATAAAACATGTTGCCCAGATAAAACAAACATTTCACTACTCTTTCAGGATTCTTACAGGGTTCGCTTAGTAGTTAGCACGTTCGCCTCACACCTCCAGGGTTGGGGGTTCGATTCCCACCTCCACCTTGTGTGTGTGGAGTTTGCATGTTCTCCCCGTGCCTCGGGGGTTTCCTCCGGGTACTCCGGTTTCCTCCCCCGGTCCAAAGACATGCATGGTAGGTTGATTGGCATCTCTGGAAAATTGTCCGTAGTGTGTGATTGCGTGAGTGAATGAGAGTGTGTGTGTGTGCCCTGCGATGGGTTGGCACTCCATCCAGGGTGTATCCTGCCTTGATGCCCGATGACGCCTGAGATAGGCACAGGCTCCCCGTGACCCGAGGTAGTTCGGATAAGCGGTAGAAAACGAGTGAGTGAGTGAGTGAGTGAGTGAGTGAGTGAGTGAGTGAGTGAGTGAGTGAGTGAGTGAGTATAGTAAAATGTAAAATACGTAGCCGCGAGTCAGTCGTTTCCTCAGCAGCATCTCTCTTAAAGTCAACAGTTTACACCGTAACAGTTCTCTGACATCGGAGACTCCTTCTGTAACTGTTACATAACCATCACCTTACACAAAGTTACAGCAAATCTGTGACTACACAAGTTTAAAAAAATCTTGATTGTTCACTGTAGAAGTCCCAGTGAACGAGCCGTTACTATAGTAACAATAATGTTTCAGATAGAAGGCCTTCAATAGAAAATGATTAAAATAATGATCCTAATAATAAATAATAACACTTACAAAATAAAAAAGACTTTTTAGGAAAAAAACATGAAGAAGTTAACTTCCTCACAAAAATAGCAGCGCTAGCAGCATGTGTTTTGTCAGCAGGCTAACATCAGCTACGGAGACACGTTGCTTTTTATTTAAATACAACACAGGTTCTGAAAATTATTGAAGCTATATGTTAGATGTTAGAAGCTATAATTATTATTTACAGTTTAATTATTTATTAAAAGTGTTAATATTGTACATTATTTTCTGGCCAATCAGAATAGAGGATTCGACAGTGCCGTCACCGTTTAAAGACGGACTTCACTTCACCACGACGTCCATAACTCCTCCAATAAAACGCTCCGTCTTTTCTTCTACACCTTCACAGAGGTTAAGGGCCGATTCTGCTCATCATCCCAAAGGAGGAATCTTCATTAAGAGATGAATGAAAGTCAGTGAAAATGAATCGTAAGAATTCAGACCGGGAACAAAGTCTCCAGATTAAATCTGGGTCATGAATGAGGCTTTAATCAAGCTGAGCTGAAGGAGAAATGATCAGCGGCTGCGGGATTTCTGTTCATGGGAAACACTAGCGTAGCATCACTAACGATTATCAAACACAGGATTAGCATAAAGAGTAAACCTGCTCGTTTTGAGTTTGCATTAATGGTGAGCTGTAAATCGTAAATGTTTAAAAAAAAGATACTTATTAGTCTTCTTATTTGTTACCAGACGCTGCCTCCAGTCACATTTGCTCTCAGATTAGCATCGCTATAATACAACAGCTAGCATGGCTACTGTCAGAAGGCTAACACCAGCTATGAGGTAAAGAACAAACATAACTCAGGACAATCCGTTCTGAAAGGAAAACTGTTCTATATAAAATAAAGTTGGGAACAAAAACAAAAACTTTTCTTCTCACAGTTTCATCTCCTCAACCAGACGCCATGTGGAACTTTTACAATCAGCGGATCATTGTGTAAAGTTGACAAGAATTCTGATATCTGAACAGATTTCTGTTTCATTCCAAAAAAATTGGAAAGGTGTGCGGTGATGCTACGAGACTGAGTGAGTCTTTTCTTATTAGAGCTTATTTCAGAAGCGTATTGAAGAAACTAATATAAAAAAACCTTCGTATTTGTAATACATTTAGAGAAGAGCCTTACGGAGGCGATGCGGATCTTGTTTTCCACACAAAGGCCGAGGGAAAAATGGAAGAAAAAAGAAAAGAAAAAATAATTATTTGTATGTGTAATTTTTTCCAAACATGTTCATCTGTTCCGTCGAAGAAAAAGCTCTCGGATTCATCCGGAAAATTCCAGAAAATGGAAAAAGAACTGAGACTGAGGCACATCAGAGTGACTCAATGCAATAATTATTAATAATTCCTCACAAAACCTGTGTGTTCTTCCTTAAAGTGCTAAACAATTCAGCAGGGTTTCATTTCACACACACACACACACACACACACAAAGCGAGTCGAGGCTGTGTGTTCACTCGGCCACCGGTCACTCGTAATGGCTTCAAACCATGCAGAAAATTATTCGCTGACCCCTTGCGCACCTCGGCGTGTGGGGCAGCTGTAAAACAACCCCGGCTTTTTGTCGGAGGATTAGACCGGGCGGAAATCTGGCCTTATTATGAAAGAGGCTTCCCATTTTCCTTTCTTTTCACTCGTCCAATATTCATTAAAGTGGGATTTCGGCACATTAGCACGGTGGAGTGAAGTAGTCCCGGGAGACGGCGTTTGCGTTTCATCGGCGGCCCTGTAATTCTGTCCGACACTCATGTGAAGAGGAGAGAGGGAGGGGAGGAGGTGGAGGGAGGAGAGAGGACGGAGGGGGTGCCACTTATGGGCCGATTTATTACCTCCACCAGCTGCCCTCTCTGTAAAAAGGTAATTGCATCCAGTTGTAACAAGCTAATTGATTGCTAATTAGATAAATCAGCACTCGAAGAGCTGTCAGGCTGCTGACGGACGGTGGGCCAAGTCACACGGCGCCGGCGGGACGACTGAGATTGGGCGGCGTTGTGCGCCATGTCGCCAAACACAAGGATCTGTTGAGGTGTACTAAAAAGTAGTTAAGGATGAGAGGGGAAAAGGAGGAGGCTGGGTAAACATGATTGATTCTAGCCGAGGCTGTTGGAGAAAAAAAAAACGGGGGGAGAAAATGGGACTGAATGGACAGCTGGATGTCTGTTGTGGTCCTCGGCCACCAGGCAGGACCAAACACTTTCTTATGCTAATGTGCACTGGGATCACATGGAGCCTCTGAAAGGCGTGAACTGATCCAAACAGGAACTAAGATGGCGGGGGTATTGTTGGACCAATACACCCGGGCTGAGGGAATATCTTCTTTCAAAACCAAGACCGCAAACATGAGGTCCAATATTCTCCTCTGAAATATTCTCCTCTGAAATATTCCTCTAAGTGTTGTGCTGGTTGAAGGAGTAACGATGGGACTGATCGACTTTCAGACTGCAAATAAAAGTCGTTTCCGTTTGCTTCCACAACAGAGCTGAATGGGGCTTCTGGAGTCAAGGGGACTGGACTTGAATTTGGGATGAGACCGCTAGCAGAAAGACGTGAATAAAAACCCAGAAGTTGGTCACAATCCTAATAAAAGCACATTCTGAAGTTTCCTCATATTTTTATACATTTATTGTTATTTCATTTCAGTGGTTGGTCCTATCACTGTTTCCTCTTCACTCTAAACAGTGGGCTGTTTTTTACTTTATGGTTGTCTTTGCTTCTGCTTTAAGGCAGTGTGTGTGTGTGTGTGTGTGTGTGTGTGTGTGTGTGTGTGTGTGTAAGGCAGTGGGCAGGTTAAATTGGTGTTTTTGAACATCAGAATGTTAATATGCTCCTCAGGCTGTCCAATAAGAGTCAGGACATGCCTCTGT
This sequence comes from Tachysurus vachellii, assembly GCF_030014155.1. Taxonomy (NCBI): domain Eukaryota; kingdom Metazoa; phylum Chordata; class Actinopteri; order Siluriformes; family Bagridae; genus Tachysurus; species Tachysurus vachellii. Next base: position 1,620,272 of record NC_083483.1, on the reverse strand, counting down.
GCTGCCGTTTAACCTCCCTAATTATGCAAGCATTGCTTAGGCGTTGCCATGGCAACGGACCCCCGTTGGCAAGCGAAGCCGCTCCGCTTTCGGTCTGCTATGGAAAGAGGGCAAGTGGAGCGTTTTATGGCAATCCTTCATTTTGCAGGGGTTTTATTTCATCAAGCTTTATTTTTCTTTACTCTGAGTTTTCAGGAACAGATTTGAAATAAAGTCCAGTGACATCGAATGTAGTGGCGTGTCGACTAAAATATCAGGTTACAGCGGCGAAGTGGTGGCCTCTGAGACTGCAGGGGGGTTGATGATTCCTTCCAGAATCATCACACACACACACACACACACACACACACACACACACACACACACAGCTGACCTGCTGGGACGAGGAAGGGGGTGAAACATACAGGCCTATTGGGTTCCAGCCCCGCTGGCATGCGACATGCCCATTCTCTGCATGCTGCAGCAGCACAGTGGGTGGCATCGAGTCCAGCGCAGTTGCTGCGTGATTTACAGCCTGACGCTGCAGAGGGGTTCGTTACAACCAGCCAGTTAGCATAAATATGAGAAATTCGAGCCCTCTGCTGTTAAAGACTGTTAAGGATGGAATAAAACACGACGGGGTGTCGATGTGTGCCATGAAGCCCAGTTTCTCTTCTCACCCCAAAAGCGCTTTGTTTTCCGTCACACCACAGCGCTGTCGATTGTCCAGAAGCTCTGACAGCAGCTCCACCTGTAACATTCATGTATTAACGGTGGAATACGTTTTCGTTTCTATAGTAACAACAACTCACTCACCTAGACGAAAATGGAGTTTATAGAACGAGTCTCCAGTCTCAGTGTCTTCTGGATGTGACAAACTGGGAAAGTGACATAAAAAGAGACTGATGAGGGAATGGATGTTTATAGCTGCTATAATGTACGTCCCAGATCATTAAATGTAGCTATTATGGGTTAAAAGCATTAAATAATAATTTAAAGATTTAATAATCGTTGAATTTCTGTAGTATAAGACGAATACAACACGTCCAGATGTGACACAAACTCCAGTGTCTGACCAATGGGATCAGAGAATCCGGCTGCTGAGACGTGTGAAGCGGCTTCATCAGACTCATCTCACGTTACAGTCGGCGCTACGTGCACAGACGTATGAAATGCCTCCCAGGGCCAGACGTGGTGTAATGTGATGTAAATCAAGCTGCTGAGCTCCGTGTAGGTCCAGAGGAAAGCTTCCGGAGCTCTTCCTTCATACCAAGGGTGTTAAGTTTTTGCCCCGTGTGAGCAAGTGTACATGTGTGTGTTTTAGTGTGTGCTGTCAGGCTTCCTGCTGCTGCTGCTGCCTTCTGTCCTGCACGTCAGTGGACCACCTGTCCTTTACCATGCAAAGACAAAGCCTTTCTTTACAGACGCTGAAATTCACGTCAACATGAGAATTCATTAGCGTTGATTAGCACTGAGCTCGATGCTGCCGTTTTGACCCTTAGCATGAACGATGGATAAACATTGCTGCGTTTGTTTTGTAAAAGCAAAAAATAAATCATAAAAAAACCTTTTGGTGTGGAACATCACTGTCTAGACGGCCTGCAGTATAAAAGAGGCGGCGAGCGTTCATGCGTGTCTCTTCCTCCGCCATTGTTCCTCATCCCCCCTCAGATCTCGTCCGCTGTCTTTGTTGGAAGACAATGCGCTGTCACCGATGCTTCCTAAACTTGTAAGGCCATGGCGCTTCCCCCTGGCGCGAGCAGCAGCCGTGCCAATCAAGCCGGGGTCAAACGTCAAAGAGCCATGGAGGGACTATAGGGGGCATCGCTACGGAAGAGTACCGTGAGCACCATATAAGGCTAATCATGATGATGCATGTAACACATGCCGCTGCTAGTTCCTGTCGTTGTAGCTCGGGAGTCAGAACATAAATATATCCTAAGCTCTTTGTGCAGGAAGTGAAGTAATTTATTTTGTTTTAAATTTACAACACAGTGAATAAAAATAGTAAAAAAAAAAAGTACAATAAACAAAAGGTGAAAATATTTGTGAAAAAATCCATGAAAATTGAATCTGATTCTGAAGTCTGACTCTGAACGTAAAAGAGGAAAAAAATGAATCACTGATTATTTCTTCACTTTTGGTTAAATAACTGAACCAGGTTTCAAAATCTCATAAATGAATCATGTTGAAAGAACAAAATTTATGAGAAATGTAAATGACTCGTGTGTCACAAAAATCACAACTGAATCTCAAATGTTAAAACGAATCAATTGAAAGATTAACGTCACAAACGAGTCTTCACCTGTAAAAATCACATTTGAATCACCTGATGAATCATATAACCAGATGTTAAAATGAATCACGTGGGATGAGAACACGTCAAAAGAAATGAATCGTTTGTAAAAATCACATGTGAAGAAAAAAAAAAACAGATGTGAAAATGAATCACTTGACAATCAAAAAATGTCAGAATCATTTGATGTGTTTAAATCATTTGTAAGCGTAAACGAATCATATGAATGACTCAGATGAATTCATTCAAATGTGTGAATCGTCTAAAAATGACCCGTGGACACAATGCGAATCATGTGAAAGAATCAAATGAATAAATAAATCAAGTAAAAATCATAAGAGAAAACAAACAAATCATATGAATCAACAAATGAATCAACAATCATTCAGCTGTGAAAACTGGATGAAGTTTAACGTGAAGTTCATGTGACTTTTTTGCTAGATTTTTGAAGTTATAATAAAACGTCATTTTTCGGCTCCTGCTGGTTGTTTAAGCTGCTTAAAGAAAGTTGCTGAATGGGATCCGTTCCTCTCTCCTCTCTGGCAAATATTTGTGCAGGATATTTGTTTTTTGTCTCGTCTTTTTTTTTTTGGCTCCCTTTGGACCAAATCGTTTCATCTGCGACCTCGTCTTCCAATATGTCCTCGTGAATGGCGGACGGAGAGAGAGAGAGAGAGAGAGAGAGAGAGAAAGAGAGAGAGAGAGAGAGAATCCTTCTCTCCCTTTCTCTGTCACCTTATCAGCGCCCCTAATGACTACATCTTTTCTTTGCGTAATTTATTCCCCGGCTCGCCTAAGAGGCTTCGTCACAATGAACCGAGTCCTGCGCAAAAAAAAAAAAAAAAAAAAAAAAAAAAAAAAAAAGACCAAACGCACACAAAGCCCATGTTAATTTCCTTATTATCGGACGCTTTAATTATTTGTCGCACGTGATAAGTGCTTTCAGTGAGCTCGGTATCAGCAATAACCTTCTGGCAGAGGCGTCAAGGGGGCCATGTTGAGCTCGGTGCGTTTTTATTAAGACAATGCGGTGCAGAGAGAGAGAAAAAAAAACCCACACCCTTTATTACACTGCCTCCTCTTCCAAACAGAGGAATAAATATTATAGATTAATTAATCCGGGTTGATTATAATTTAATTAGGTTACCTCCAGAGGTTTTTTCCCTTTTTTTTTTTTTTTTTTTTTTTAGCTCTTTTGTTTTTAGGAATATTCCCGTCACGTTCATTTGCACTGAGGTTGTAATACACACTCGGCTGTTGTTGTGTTCGCACTTTACTATAGTTTCTACACAAACTGTCAAAACACGATATAACGCCTCACCGCTTCCTGTACGCAGATTATTCACTTTTTTAAATTGTTTGTTTTGTATTATATTAAGCAGAAAACAGTATTTTGTGTAAAAACAACAACAACAACAACAAAAAAACACTCTAATGCTCTAATTATGCATTTTAATTTTTTAATATATTTGAATTATTTTCAGTTAAAATTCTTCAAAGATCCATTTTCACACGATTCATTTCAGATGATTCACTTATTTCCACATGATTCATTTACTTTCAGATTAAATTTACAAATGATTCATTTTTTTCATGTGATTCTTTTCAGCTATGTCTAATTTCCCACGTCTGATTTTTTGCACGTTTAGTTGATTTCCACGTGTTTTTCCTTCATTATTTTCTTCTGCATGTGATTTTTCCTAGAAGACTCATGATTCATATGTTTCTGAATCTTGTATTTTACAAAAGATTTTTCAAATGATTCAATTCTTTTTTTGATTAAAAAAAATCTGATTTGTTTTCCAATTTGATTTTCCAAGTGATTATAAATGAATTTATTTAAAATCTTTAAAATTTTTAAGCAAAAATGTTAAATTGTTTTTGCTTCTAAGTATTATTTACTTTCCCCATGTTCAGTGAATGTATTTTGACTTTTTTTTTAAATGTGATCATATGAAGAATTTCAGGTCACGTGATCACAGTTTTATACTTCTGCAGTATAACTAAAGGACGGCGTGGAAGAATTCCAAAAGTGTGTGTGTTTGAGTGTGTGTGTTTGTTTGAGTGTGTGTGTGTGTGTGTGTGTGTTTGTGTGTGTGTGTTTGTGTGTGTGAGTGTGTGTTTGAGTGTGTCTCTGTGTGTGTTTGTGTATGTGTGTTTGTGTGTGTGTTTGCGTGTGAGTGTGTGTTTGAGTGTGTCTGTGTGTGTGTTTGTGTGTGTGTGTGCTTGTGTGTTTGTGTGTGCGTGTGTGTGTGTTTGTGTGTGTGTGCGTGTGTGTATGTTTGTGTGTGTTTGTGTGTGCGTGTGTGCGTGTGTTTGTGTGTTTGTTTGTGTATGTTTGTGTGTGCGTGTGTTTATGTGTGTGTCTGTTTGTGTGTATTTGTGTGTGTCTGTGTGTATGTTTGTGTGTGTGTGTTTGTGTGTGTGTGTGTGTATTTGTGTGTGTGTATGGCTAACGCAGGAACTCACTTCACCTGCACAGTGTACGAACTTGAAGACATGTGAGCAGATGTTCGAGTGTAAGCTGTAAAAGTGTTTGCAAATATCCATGGCTATAAGTGCACGCACACACACACACACACACACACACACACACACACACACACACACACACACACACACACACACACACACACATGCACACATGCCTCTGTTTGTGAGTGTGTGTGTGGGAGTGTGTCTAATTTAAGCCAGGCCTGAGCGGCCCATCTGCCGTCGTCCACTAGTGTGGGCTCTCTTCAGAAGCTTGCACACATTCCTCGCTTTCCTTGTGCTTGTAACGTGAGTCGTCGCTACAGGTGCAACGCGCAAGGTGTCTTGTCTACCCTTCGCCCATACATCATCATCATCATGTCCAGAATTCCCAGAATTCCACTTCTCTGTGCTATGAAGGTGTCCCGTGGGTCTTCTTTCCCCTACCTCCCACATGCGAACAGGTGCTCGCGCCCATGGGAACGTTGAAGCCCACCGTGGGAGAGCGTGAGTCATGCGCTCCATAATGACCTTTGACCTCTGTTTGGCACCTGCACAGTGGAAAAAATCCCCAGACAATCATCTGGAGAATTTCAGTGAGGAACCGAGAAGGTTCTCTAAAGTTCTACGAGTAAATTTGTTGTAAATATGATTAAAAAGATGATACTATTCATTTCCTGAGACGTTCTGTGTCTAGCAGCGGAACATTGCAGACTTTGGAGTGGTGTCGTTTCCAGCGCAGCTGATTTAGACGTCATTATAAAAAGCCGTCTCGAGTTACTAGCGCGCTCTTTTCATTTTGTTTGCATGGAGATCCTCCACGCTTCCTTTTTTGAGACAGAAGAATGTCAAACCTTCGCCACATGCTGAGAAGAAAATGAAAATAAACTGGCATCAGGGAACGTCGGGTTCCAGCTCAAGCTCCTGCTTCTGCTTCGGGAGATTAGCAAGCGTGGTTCTGTGCTGGTGAGGAACCTGATTCCTGTCAATCAACCTCAGAGGTCATGACTTGTCTCAGCTTGGGGAAGAACCCTGTAATAATAATAATAATAATAATGATAATAATAATAATAATAATAATAATAATAATAATAATAATAATAATATGTATGGATGAGCAGCCATAATAATACTATGCAGTATGTAAATATGTCATTAAACAAAGCACGAGGAAAAACAGGAAACTAAGAGGGGAAAAAAGAAAACAAGAGAAATCATAAAAATAAAGTTTCATCAAAAAAGTTTAAAATTAGCAAATTTCTCATTTAAACAGTAGAAATAATAAAAGAAACAGAAACAGACTGAAACAGAAAAATCTTTAAAAATAGAGAAAAGTTTACATCCTAAAAACTTTGAAAGAAAAAGAAATAAGCTGTAAAGGATGCAAGAGTAAAAAAAAAGAGTAAAAAAAAAAAAAAAGAATGAGATTTTTACTAATGATAAAAAAAAGAAATCAAAGTTAGTGAAAAAAACAACAAAATATTAAAAAAAAAACCCTCAGCAGACACCTCACCATCTGTTGGAGCTTTGTGTTCACTGCTAGCTTCAATGGAGTTCTGGATACCTCTCATTGTTAGCCGTGAGAGGATTTAGCTTAGCATCATGTCAGGGAAAGAAAATCTCTGTCATTTCATGCATGCAGGAACAAACTGGTAGCCACACACTTAGCCTTTAATGAGCCGGACTGCTCTTCGAGTGTGGACTAGCTTTATTAGCTAAGCGCTAAATGTTTGGGTAACCGTGATAAACATCCATCCACAAAATTGGCATCTGCTAAAAGTACACTGGAAGTTTAACGTTTTGTCCTGTTGAGATGTGTATACATAAGAGCAACCGCGGTAGTTATGTACCTGCTAACACACTACAGAGCGGCATGGCATCAGAAAACAATCAACACGCTGGCTTTATCCATGAGTACAAATTTATACTCATTTATACCTGTTTATAGCTATGTTTACAATCCGTGAAACAATATGTTTGTTCTTGTTATCCGCTACGTTACAGCAGCTATAAACATCTTTGTGCGTTTCTGCTCATCGCCGATGTCTAGATGAAGAAGTCCTGATACTGGAGTCTCCTAAAAGTTTGTATGTAATTTGGTATGTAAGTTGTTACTATGGAAACGATAACATATAAGCATTAGCATCTTAATAAAAATCTCTCTCAGCCTCGTGCTCTGTACAGGGAAACTTTATATAAATGTGTTTTTTTTTGTTCAGCAGCAACTTAGGCTATATGACTAAAATCGGTAAAAAGTCACATATTGTACTTTAATACAATTAAAAAATATAAGATCTTTGGTGAAATTTCTCAGACAGAATGTTTGTAGCTGCTATAACGCGACTTCAGTCAGAACAGGAAGCACATTTTCCTCACAGACTTCCGTCACGGTTATGTTAGCACGTTGTATAAGAGGCATAAACGATTGTCATGAGGTTTGTTCCTTCGGAAATTATTTTTCAGAAATCCAGAACAGTTTTAAATCTATATTTCTATATCATTTCTACATGATACCTGCAGTGTTTTTTCTCTGATGTGACCTTCTAGCTATGCAGATGTTAATTATTTAAGGAGGACAGTGCGCTGAAATGAGGCTCATGTGACACGAGGGCTGGGGTGACAGGTGTGTCGTGTCGCCATCGGGACAAAGTTTCGCCTCTTCGCTCACTTCACTCAGCTCATGAAGTAAATCCAGTCATTAGCCGAGGCCTCGTCCCACCACACAGAGCATGTTTGACATTATTAATTGGCTTTTCTGCACAAGGAGTCAAGTGGATGAAAAGGTTTATCAAGCTGAAATAATTAATTTTTTCGAAGGAATTTGCTGACAGTTCACTTATTCTGGCTCGAGCGCAGCGGGGAGCTCAAGGGGGTTGGGGTGGGGGTTGGTTTGTGGGGGTTTGGGGTCACGGGGTAGTTAAGATGGGGTGTTCACATAACATAAGGTCTTTCGACGTCTCTTATTTTCTCAGTAGTTGTGAAGGGAACGAGGAAAGGGGGGAAAAAATAATGAAATGAAACGTAATTAACCTGAATAAAGGAAAGGCTCGGTTTTATCTCCCTCCTTTTTTTCTCTTCCGAGCGCAAAGATTACTCGGCTGTATTGAGAGCAGTGTAGCATACAATTAATTCCAATTAATTCAAATTAGAGGGGAAGTTATGTACTTTGATAAAGGCAAAAACCAAGACATAATACCCCGTATCTGCTTAGTTATCTCTGCCCTCTGTGGTCTCATAATTACTTTTAATTAATGGCGGGGTGAAAAAAAGAAAAATAAAAAAAAAAAACGCACCTGAAACTCTATCAATTTCAGACGAGAAAGGAATTCTACACAATGCTCAGAGTGCAGACGGAATACATAACAAGCTTAAAGTCCGGCAATCGCTTCACAATAAAGCACAAACTTCCTGCTAATCGCCGTCTGCTAGTCGTCTGCGCTACTAATGAACTTACTATGAATAACAAAAATGAAGCAAAACAAACAAGAGCTAAGAACTTCTTCCACTGAAGAAGCCAAGGCTAATAATCCAACCCATTGTACATAAATAAATAAATAAATAAATAAATAAATAAAGGTGTGTTTATTTAGTTATTAAAATTATTTCATTAAAGATCTTTAAACTCGTTACCTTTAAGACATCAAAGAAATAAGAACTCTTTCCAGACATGGTAAAAGCACAGAAATTCTCTACTAGCTAATACGCTAAGGCTAAATAACGACAGCTACTGTAGTTCTAGCATGTTAGTTAGCACGAGGAGATTGTAAGGCTGCGTTTAGACCTGAAGCGCTGAAGCTGTCTGATGTCAAAGCATTTCCTGCAGCACGACTTTACAAATCTCTGAACGTAGAGAAATGCTATGTTTCTGTAAACGTCGTGAGTATAAAGTTTCCTGCGAAGGAAAGGCGGCTTTATCATGTTCTGTTGTCTTTTAGCTAGCTTCTGATTCCAGGTTAGAAAGCTAACACTTGACTATTGATATGACTTTAATGCAGTTCAAGTTCAGATTTTGTTGTTGTTTTATTTCGACAATTATGTTTTATTTTTTACTCTGTACTTTGCATAGCTAGCTAGCGTGTCGCTAGCGCAGAGCATGTTCTAATCATTTCAGTGTCTGATGAAGTCTTGACTCCGCCCTTGTCCTGTCATTGGTTGATTTTTTTTGTTCTTTATAATATTTAGTGATTAATAAATTTACACTGGACAAGTTTAAGTTAGCGGGTTTAGCTTTCTATGTAGCAGACACAAGTTAGCACAAGCTGGTGTGGAGATTTCATGGTCTTTATTCAGATTAGTGGTTAGTGATGAGCTACACAAGGAGATGAGCAACATCTCTAACTTCAGTGGATATCTTAAGACAAGTTTTTTTGCCAAGTGTGTGTTGGCAGGTTGAATACATTTCAGCTAAGACATAGAATTACAGGAGGTGTCTGTCTGTCTGTCTGTCTGTCTGTCTGTGGAATATCAGCACCATCTCGACCCACTGCTGCTCTGCCAATCTGTCTCTGCTTCGTTCTTGTTTCCAGGTCGCAACCCGCTGCGGCGCCGGATTTATTAGGTCACGGCGTGGCACCAGCTTGGCATCGGCCTGGCAACAATTTGCCTTTTGTCGTCTCGGTGCCTGGCGGGTGGAGCTGCGATACTGCAAACCTCGAAAAACTGCCAAGGTGACAAACACATAGATACAGGAGGATCAGGAGTGTGATGGAGAGCTGGTGGAGGGCCACACTGCTAGACAATACATGACACACACACACACGCACACACACAAACACACACACACACACACACACACACACACACACACTGTACCAAAGGTGACATCATTGTGACATTGTTACTATCATGATTATTCTATTCAGATCTTTCTAGAACATTTCTGCTTGGAGGTAAACAACGCTCACTAGCGTTAGCAGAAAAGCATGTTCGGTGCACGTGACTGGATTCACTCCAGGTTCTGTATCACACACTCGATCCGATCGTCCGTGTTGAAAAGCAGCGCCGTTAACGGATCAGATCAGGTTGTGTGTGAGATTTTTTAAATCCTCAGGTCAGGTTGTGTTGTGAATGTGTCCACACCCAGCTGTGTAACAATGCTAACTAGCTATCTGACGCTAACTAGCTACCTTATTCCAAGCATCGTGACAGTCGACAGATTATTGTTTGTCGTTTGTGTGCGTCTTGTTCAGAAGAACCAGTTAGCCATTACCAACACACACACACACACAAACACACACACACACACACACACATACACACGTTTACGTTAACGTTTATTAGGATCGTTTGAGAAACTGTCTGAATGCTATGACAGTCAAGAGGAACTGATGAGGAACTTCTGAGGAACTGATGATGGAACGAATCACACAGCCGCGATTTCTTCGCAAACCTCGAGGTAGATTTAGTTTTTGTTTGTTGTTTATTATTTGTGTAATTGAGTCACTTTGTGGTTAAACGTTAACACACTGCACTTCCTTTATGGAATATTTTACGACACTTTTTTCGCGCTTCAGGTTTAATAATATAGTTATTAATATATAAATATTTAGTAATTACAGGTTACATAGAGAGAGTCACGAAACACTGACACTGGAGACTCCTTCCAGAAATGCTGAATAAAGCTTTACAGAAACACTTAATCTCTTTATTAGTAATACTTGATCCGAATCCTTTTCCTTTTAAAAGTTATATGAATAAACATAAAAATTCTTATCGCTTCTTATCACTGATATAAAATCCGTCAAAACGTCACGTATGGAAGAAAACGAAAGCTTATCAGCGAGGTCACATTTAAAAATCCCAGTCGACTCACTGTGACCCTTGACCTCTAGCGTAGGCTATCGTTTCCTCATCCCTCTATCACTTCCTATCCGTCCTCCATCATCTCCTCATCCTTCTTCTCCGTGTCCACGGTGACGGTGACAGTTAGAAAGCTTTCGTTTTTTCCTTTTCACACGGCGCTGCGTTGTTTTCCGATACGTCTTCCTGCTTTGACGTGGGATCCCGAGGCGGCCTTATCGTCTGTGTCCAGAAATACAAACCCAACCAACGTCTTCTTTTAAACAGAACTGGTCTCCTGTTTGAACTTCTCACAATAACCTCAGTCCTGTTTAGTGTTTACTGACGACACAAACAACAAGCTGTGTTTAGTTCTAAAAAAAAATTGCTTAAGATTAGAAACGATTATTGCAGCGAATGAGATGAAAACTAGCATGAACTTAGCATGCTCTGCTAGCGGAGTGTTTAATATGATAATTATTGTATATTGCAACACACTGTACACTCCGATGGCAATGAATTCTGCTTTCTGATTGGTCAGGAGACTTCAAGGTGAAGGCGTTTCTTTAGTAACAGCTCATTCCACAGGACTCAGTAAACACGTATTAAAAACGATGATAACGTTTCAATAAGTTTCACGTTTCTATGTTTATATAACATTTATGGACGGAGTCTCTGGTGTCGGCCATCGCTGATGTGGATTTGTTGTCTAGAACCAAAATACAAAAATAAAACTAGTTTCTAACCTTTTTTTTAAAAGTTTTTTAAGTTTGTAGAAAAAAAACAGAAACAAAACTTTTGTAACTTTATCGTAGAATATTTTTGTAAAACGGTGACGTTTTTTCATATATATTCGTAACTTTGCAGCTTTTTACCGCTAACTTTTTTTTGAGGATGTAGCGATAAATGGATAAAAACTACGTGTCATTTTTTACTAAACAAATCCGCTTAATAATAAACAACACACAATAAAAAGCTACAAAATATTTACCTCAGAATTGAAGGAATGAGCTGATTATTTTCTAACGACGTCTCGATACGAAGTCTTTTGTTTTATTTCCTGCAGTATTTTTATTATTACATCACCTCACATGTTATAGTAAAAACTTTATAACGAAATGTTCTGTAATATTACGCATTATTAAAATCAGCGTCTGGGAATTTATTAAGAACTTTATTACATTTAAAATAAAAGCAGACTAGAACAAAAACTTGTCGCTGCTGGTCAGGATTTTGTTTCGAATTTGGTGTGTGTGTGTGTAATGAGTGAGTGTGTGACACAGACACAACGAGAAATGACAGAGCGACTGGAAAATGAATCCTGGAGCTACAGCTTATAGAAAAATCCGGTCTATTGGCGGTGACGTATAAGCCGAGCTACACGAGGACGGCGCTTACAGAGGCCACGATTTTAAGCCTCGTCTCATATTAAGTTGGAGAATAGAATAAAATAGAATAAGGGGCAAAAATGAAGCCAGGGGAGGTGTCGGTGTTGGTGTTGGTGTAGGGGTGGACGACAAAATTCATTTCCTGTTGAAAAAAATCCCCTCTGAGTATCAGTGTGGAAAAACCTGGCAGACGATAACGTAGATCCTCCTCTCGTTACGTTGATAACCATTTGTTCATTTCCTGACAACAACAGAAAAAATGTATAAGTCGGCTGAAAATGATTTTTTTTCTTTTTTGCCCGCCCTCGCTCCCTCGCTCCCTCCCTCCATCGCTTTCTCCTTTCATCCCTTCTTCATTCGGGCCTTATTTCATTCGCAATGTGGCAGTGGAATGATAATCAGAGCATCAGTTATCAGAGACAGAGGTGAGGAGGAGGGGATTGTTCCTGGTAGAAAGGAAAGAGAGAGAGAGAGAGAGAGAGAGAGAGAGAGAGAGAGAGAGAGAGAGAAAGAACGAGAGAAAAAGAGAGAGAGAAAGAGAGCGAGAGAGAGAGAGAGAGAAAGAGAGAGAGAGAAAGAGAGAGATGGCATGGTTAGAGGAAGAGGAGGGGGAGTAATGGTTTGACTCACATACGTTTGGTTTTTGTGTGTGTGTGTGTGTGTGTGTGTGTGTGTGTGTGTGTGTGTGTGTGTGTGTGTCAGGGCCTCGGCACTCCAGGCGGAGAGGAGGGTGGATTTGCATTTTAATGGGATGCGATTTATGGAGTTGGGCTCGGCACAAGTGGCATCATTAGGTGAAGCTGAGCCGGATTAGCTGTGATGCGAGAGGTCAGATAACGCCAGCCAGCAAGTGTGTGTGTGTGTGTGTGTGTGTGTGTGTGTGTGTGTGTGTGTGATCTCAGTCAGTACAGTGAACAGAGGAAGTCTGTGTTCTTGTCTTTCACCCTGTCTCTAAATCAGTTTCACAAGAAGAAGAACAGAGTCTCGTTCAGACACTTTGGGAGCAGAAAATAATAATAATACTAATACTACTACTACTAATAATAATAATGATAATAAAATAAAAATAAATGAATAACAACAACAACAACAACAACAACAATAATAATAATAATAATAATAATAATAATAATAATAATAATTTTGTCCACCTGTGATTAGAAAATTTTAATAGAGTTTTTAAAAGACATTTCCTGTTATTAACATTTATTAATTAAACAAGATCATACATAAACAAGTGGTCTGCTGTTTTTGTTTGTTTGTTTGTTTGAGACATTATAGAGGTAAACAGAAACACTGATTGACTGAAGTTATGAAAACTAAACAATTTTTGTTTGTTTGTTTATGTTTAATATAAATGTCATTATTTTGCTGCGGTACGTCTACAGATATGTTGTATATTTATTTGTTTGTTTTTTTTGTTTATATTCACCACAAACCTCATTTTTAAGGTGAACGTCAAAGCAAATCTAATTAAATAAAAGGAATAAATAATAAAGTTTTATTTGTGAGTGATGAGTTACTGATAGTAAAAAGGTGTGCGTGCATGCCTATGTTTGTGTGTGTGTGTTTGTGTGTGTGTGTGCGTGTGTGTGCGTGCATGCCTATGTTTGTGTGTGTGTGTTTGTGTGTGTGTGTGTGCATGTGTGTGCGTGCATGCCTATGTTTGTGTGTGTGTGTTTGTGTGTGTGCGTGTGTGTGCGTGCATGCCTACTGTATGTTTGTGTGTGTGTGTTTGTGTGTGTGTGCATGTGTTTGTGTGTGCATGTGTGTGTGTGTGCATGCCTATGTTTGTGTGTGCATGTGTTTGTGTGTGTGTGTGCATGTGGTTGTGTGTGTGTGTGTGTGTGTGTGTGTGTGCAGTCTATTTGCCCCCACAGGAGAGCTGCTTGTTATTATTCCAGCTCCAGCATGTTATAAATGTGTAAAGTGTCGAGCTCGCTCGCAGCTCAGTGCTGAAAGTGAGAAGTTAACGGCGGAGACAGCTGTACGCTCCCGATCGCCCCGGTGCATTGTGGGTAAGAGCGCTGCAGCCTGTCAGTCAGAGAGCGGCGGCCTGTGGAGGTCACGCCTCGACGGGCCAGTAAATAAGAGATTATGCATCGAGCAATAAAACTGCAAAGTATGTCGGATTCGGTGTGTATCTTTGTGCTACGTGTGTGTGTGTGTGTGTGTGACAGAGAGAGTGTGTGTGCTGGGTATTATCAGGAATGCAATATTCACGGCTGAGTTTGCACTTTCAGAGCGAAGCCTGGCAATAATTCGGAACATGACTATGAAATGGCAGCGTGAATCACATCCTGTATTGTAGCTGCTTTTTTTCTCTTTTCTTTTTTCTCTCTTTCTTTTCTATTTTTAACCTTTACCTGTAATCTTGTCTGCAATATCAGCATTCTGTTTTTCTGTAACAAATAAATAGTTTCAAAATAATAACGGACATACAGAGCTATAGTGAGGATGTTTTTCTTTTTTTCTTTCTTTTATATTTTGTAATTATTTAAATTAAAAGACTTTTCATTAAACAAATTATTTATTTATTTGTTTATTTGTTTGTTTGTTTGTTTAATATTTTTATGTTCTGTTGTCTGATCTCTCAGTGTCCCTGCATTATTTTTTAAAAAGAACAAAATTAATACATGTTCAGGAACAAGAACAGTGTTTTTTTTTATAAGGAAAATAAAATAAATGTTTCATGTAAAACAAAAAGATTTAGTCAGTTTTTTTTAATTTTTTTACAAATTTAAATTGATAAAATTCCTGAAATTGTTTTCTGAAATTGGTGCATAATTAAATCAGAGCTTGTTCATTTAACCCTAAAAACACCTTTATACAAATAAATAAATAAACAAATAAACAAACAAATAAATAAATAAATAAAATTAAACAAACACACAAATAAATAAATAAATAAATAAATAAATAAATAAATAAATGCTCTCTGATGTGTTCAGAGCCTTTCCTAATTGTGTGTGTTTTAAAAGCCATTTTCTGTTAGACTGCACAAATCCATTATATCTGCATCTGTAAAGAGCGAGAGAATTAATGTGAAAGAGAGAAGGAGAGAGAGAGAGAGAGAGAGAGAGAGAGAGAGAGAGAGAGAGAGAGAGAGATGCCCTCATCATTATAACAGTATCTCACCATGAACTCATCAATACTGTTAGGATCGCTGTTAATAGGAGCAGGTGTGTGTGTGTGTGTGTGTGTGTGTGTCTGTGAGAGAGAGAGAGAGAGAGAGAGAGAGAGAGAGAGAAAGAGAGAGTGAGATTGTGTGTGTGTGTGTTTGTGTGAGAGAGAGAGTGTGTGCGTGTGTGTGTGTGTGTGTGTGTGTGTGTGTATGTGTTTGAGAGAGTGTGTGTGTGTGTGTGTGCGTGTGTGTGTGTCTGTGTGTGTGAGAGTATCTGTGTGTGTGTGTGAGAGAGTGTCTGTGTGTGTGAGAGTGTCTGTGTGTGTGTGTGTGTTTGTGTGTGTCTCATTACTACTGATAAACTCTGACTGAAGGTTTACAGAGAGAGAGACTGATATGATAACATAATAATAATAATAATAATAATAATAATAATAATAATAATAATAATAATAATTATTATTATTATTATTATTATTATTATTATTATTATTAATAATAAAGCTCTTTATTTATTTCTTTATTTATAGTATTATAATACTAGCAGTAGTAGTTTATTAATATTATTGTTGTTGTTGTTACAAGTGATTAAATACTTGAACTATACATTTTCAAATTAAAATACAAATACATTTATAAACATTTAAATAAAAGCTTTCTGTGGTGAAGAGAACAAATGTCATTACAATATAGATGTTGAGGATTAAATTAGATCTCCATTATTATCTTTAACTGCATAAATAATATCATACAAATATTATAAAACTTCTGTGTGCTAATCTGGAGCTTCTGCTTCACCCCTATAGAAGATCTGGAACATTCCACACATCAAATTGCTGCTGTGTTTTGATGGTTGCAGGAAGAAGAAAAACGACTAAAATCTTTCGTTCTTTTTTCTTTGTAATGTGAACAAAAGTTTTTTTTTTTTTTACGTTTTTTTTTATGTTCAAATTTTGTAACGTTTTTCTAAATTTGACTTAAAAAAAAAAGTAAAATTTTTTAAAAAATAATTGCTTTTTTCCTCGTGAATCCGTCTCGGTCACGCTCTCCAGGCTGGATTTTTTTTGTTTGTTAGTGATCTGACGGCTTTTATTAAATGCATATCATTAAAGAGTTTATTACTGATCGCCGGCGGTGAATAAATGATTCCCGAGCGCATGAATCTTTAATGCACATAATATCTTCAGTGTAAAATAATTGCTGGCTTATTACGTTGCGGCGACAAATTAATTCTGTTTACATTGTGTGTGTGTAAATAAATTAAATAAACGGACTCTGTGTGTGTGTGTGTGTGTGTGTGTGTGTGTGTGTGTGTTCCTCTCCAAGGGGTTTTATCTCTAAGCCACTGATCAGAGAGTTTATCTGTCTAATTACATCGCAGGTCTAGCCTTAAGAGGGCCGGGCTCAGGAGAGAAAGAGTGTGAGTGTGTGTATGTGTGTGTGTGTGTGTGTTCCCACACCCACCCCAAGCCATCCTTTTACCTTTGAATCAGGACCCCTGTGTAAGGGAAATTGGGGTCCCGATTCAAACATATGCGATGAGATAAAATTCATGCGGAGGAAAAAAGAACAGATTTGAATTATGGGCTCGTTCCCAAACCCTGGTTCAATCTCGCTGACTTGTACGTACCCTGCTTCTGATATTCATTAGATTGTAGCTTTATTAGTTTTTTTTTTTCTATAGACTTCAGATTACAACATAACCTGTAACGGTAATTCTACTTTTTTATTATTTCTTAGAAAAAACAATGAAGAGAAATTCTCAAAAAAAAAAACAAAAAACAAACAAACAAAAAAAAAACTAACTTTAACAGTAACTTTTCATTTCGTACGAAGCTCGTATAATAACGTCTTTAACAGATTAAAAACATCTTTAATTATCATCGTTAGTGTGGATTATCTTCATCTAACAACATCTCCAGTGTCAGGTGTAAAACTGTTTAACTGTTAAACCGCTGTCAGTTTTCTGAGGTCTTCAGGACATTTTCATGTTAATATGACAAACTTAACAATAACTGGATAAAAAGTACTGATGTGCCGTTCTTTAATAAAACATAAAAAAAAGAGTAATACAATAAAAAAAGTTATTATTTTTATCTGTTTGTAGTAATATGTATAGCTGCATGTACTGCTAGTGTTTTACTCTTCCGATTCCATTTTCACTTATTTAACATTGTTTTTTTTTCCTTTTCTTTTCTTTATAATGAAATGAATCTGAATGTCTTACTGTCACTTTTAGTCAATAGAAGCGTTTGGTTTCATTCCGGTGCCCCTGCAGGAGCTGTTATATGATCCCAGGAAGCAGGTTAAGGGTTAAACAGCTCTGCTTGTCCATGTCTCGTATCCGTGGGTGGTGGCATTAGAGAGATAACCCTCTGTGACACGCGCACACACACACACACACACACCCTGAGACACACACTCACACACACTTTACGATCCCTATTCACACGCAGAAATGCTGATGATGGACAATAATCTCCAGTCCTTCTGGAGAAATTCGAGCTCTTTCTTGATATTTCACTCATGAAGGAGTCAAGTCATTTAGTTCATGTCATGTCATGTTTAACTTTAAGAGTTTGTTCTGATCTTATAGCTCGATAGTTACAGCTCACCCACGTAAACAACCTTGAGGTTGTCTGTGAGGAGTCTGCAGTGTCATACGTAAAGATGTTACGTTTATACTATTCATTGCCATTCTTTAATCAATAAAAATCTTTTATTTCTCTTGTGTATGAGACACATTAAACATATTAGACTTGAGGATGTGCTGTTATACGAAAACAATCAGTAACTCTGTTTCAACACAGCACAAGGTTGTTGATTAGTTTCCTATAACGGTACACTTTGAGTTGTGTACACATTTTTCCTTACAGATAACACCTAGATTTAGCATTTTAATGCAAATGTGTATGATAATGAACCTAGCTATGAGTGAGAATGATGATCGAACAAAATTAGCCCCGCCCATTAGAAATATTAGCAATTTCCTGTTCTACATGTACAGTAAAAAAAGTACAGCTAATAAATATAGTAACAAAAATCTATAGTAATTTTACATCTCCAGGGTTGGGGGTTCGATTCCCGCCTCCACCTTGTGTGTGTGGAGTTTGCATGTTCTCCTCGGGGGTTTCCTCCGGGTACTCCAGTTTCCTCCCCCGGTCCAAAGACATGCATGGTAGGTTGATTGGCATCTCTGGAAAATTGTCCATAGTGTGTGAGTGTGTGAGTGAATGAGAGAGTGTGTGTGTGTGCCCTGTGATGGGTTGGCGCTCCGTCCAGGGTGTATCCTCGCTTTGATGCCTGATGACGCCTGAGACCCGAGGTAGTTCGGATAAGCGGTAGAAGATGAATGAGTGAGAGTGAATTTTATGTAACAAAAATAGTAATAAGATCAACTGAAGCTGTACTTCACAAGTTCTCCACATGGTTTCCGGGGACCTGCAGGGTTCCTTAATGTTAATCCTGACCGTGGATCACATAACATTGATGAAGTGTGTCAATTGTGTCAATGATTGTGACACAATCAACTTGTGTCAATGTTGTTACTTAAAACTTAAAGTAAAATAAAAAAAATATCTAACTACACTTTTAAAAACCGTTTCAAATTGCCGTCTGTTTGAAACATAAATCTTGGGAATGGAACGAATTGTAATGGCTGGAATATCTGAATATGGTGGTAGAATTCCTGTTGAGCAGCTCTCATCTAATGTAGTGAACAGGGTTGCTAGGGTCAAACCAACTCGAGAGAGGTGAAAAAACAAAAACCACTGGTGTGCGGTTTTGGTTTTTTCAAAATTCTGTGGTTTTTGAATTAAAGCAAATAATCTGAATTTATTCTGAGCAATTTTTCACAGAGTAAAAACAAAGTGTAAGTGCAGACAGAGTGTCTATGATGTACAGAATAAGTTCTATAGCAAAGACAGGCTGAAGGAAAAAGGATTACGTACTGTACTGTATGTCCATGGCAGGTGATGATAGAAGGGCATATTGCACATGGTGCATATTAGAAATGTGTGTTTTAAAAGAGGTGATAAAATGCGTTTCTCATTACTGATGCCTGAAGTTCGCAGCTAGTTTCAGGCAGCAATTGATGTGGACCTGGCAACCCTGGTAATGTTTACTTAGTTGTAATAATGTGGATGAAAAAAATCCAACAATTTTTTTTTTGTCCTAGTTTGGGCGAGAGACCCAGTCTGTACCAGTTGTTGAAAATCCAACTGCAGCTACCGCAAATTAGAAATGTGTAGAACGAGCGAGAAAATAAAAGAGAATGCATGTTTCTATTTTTTCCAGAACATAATATTACAATGCGATGGAGATTTTGTTGACACCTGGCAACACTTACAGTATTAGATTGATTTGTTCTCTTGACTTGTAAGTAGTTATTATGAGTGAACCTTCGATCTGTTGAGGATTGGTTGCGGATGACGTTAGCACTCCACAGCTTTGACTTAGTGATAATGTTTGTTTTGTTTTTTTTTGACCAGATAGATGACCAGATGAGACTCCGCCCTACTGAGCACATGGGTTTATTGAAAGAAACCCAGCTTGTGGAGTGAAGGCTTTAAATGAGGGTCTCGGAGGTCTGGAGCTGGGGTGGTTCGCATTATCTTCAGTTCTTTCCTAGACGTTCTACTAGACTTCAGGGTTTTTTGATCTGCCTTCTTTGTCGGACCTCCATGACTGCAGCATCATGGAGGTTATACGGATGTCAGTGCTGCAAATCACGCTTTAATGACAAAGCCACATGTTCCAAGTCTGAATCCAGTCATTGTATCGCAACTGTCTGTTCCCATGTCCCATCTCACCCATTCTGTGTAGTGTAGTGTAGTGTAGTGCAGTGCAGTGCAGTGTAGGGCAGTGTAGTGTAGTGCAGTGCAGTGCAGTGTAGGGCAGTGTAGTGTAGTGCAGTGCAGTGCAGTGTAGGGCAGTGTAGTGTAGTGCAGTGCAGTGCAGTGTAGGGCAGTGTAGTGTGGTGTAGTGTAGTGTGGTGTAGTGTTGTGTAATGTAGTATAGTATACTGTTGTGTAGTGTAGTATACTGTTGTGTAGTATACTGTTGTGTAGTGTAGTATACTGTTGTTTAGTGTAGTGTAGTATAGTATACTGTAGTGTAGTGTAGTGTAGTGCAGTGCAGTGCAGTGTAGTGCAGTGCAGTGTAGTGTAGTGTAGTGTAGTGTAGTATACTGTTGTGTAGTGTAGTGTAGTGCAGTGTAGTGTAGTGTAGTGTACTGTAGTGTAGTATACTGTTGTGTAGTGTAGTGTAGTGCAGTGTAGTGTAGTGCAGTGTAGTGTAGTGCAGAGCAGTGTAGTGTAGTGTAGTGCAGTGCACTGTAGTGTAGTGCAGAGCAGTGTAGTGTAGTGTAGTGCAGTGCACTGTAGTGTAGTGTAGTGCAGTGTAGTGTAGTGCAGTGTAGTGTAGTGCAGAGCAGTGTAGTGTAGTGTAGTGCAGTGCACTGTAGTGTAGTGCAGTGCAGTGCAGTGTAGTGTAGTGTAGTGCAGTGTAGTGTAGTGCAGTGTAGTGTAATGCAGTGTAGTGTAGTGCAGTGTAGTATAGTGCAGTGTAGTGCAGTGCAGTGTAGTGCTGTGCACTGTAGTGTAGTGCAGTGTAGTGCAGTGTAGTGTAGTGTAGTATACTGTTGTGTAGTGTAGTGTAGTGCAGTGCAGTCTAGTGTAGTGTAGTGCAGGGCAGTGCAGTGTAGTGTAGTGTAGTGTAGTGTAGTGCAGTGTAGTGCAGTGCAGTGCAGTGTAGTGTAGTGTAGTATACTGTTGGGTAGTGTAGTGTAGTGCAGTGCAGTCTAGTGTAGTGTAGTGCAGTGCAGTGTAGTGCAGTGCACTGTAGTGTAGTGTAGTGTAGTGCAGTGCAGTGTAGTGTAGTGTAGTATACTGTTGTGTAGTGTAGTATACTGTTGTGTAGTGTACTGTACTGTAGTGTACTGTAGTGTAGTGTAATGTAGTGTACTGTAGTGTACTGTAGTGTACTGTAGTGTAGTGTAATGTAATGTACTGTAGTGAAGTGTAGTATTGTGAAGTGTAGTTGATTGGAGTGTAGTTGATTGGAGTGTAGTAAAGTGTAGTGTAGTGTAGTGTACTGTACTGTAGTATACTGTAGTGTACTGTAGTGTAGTATACTGTAGTGTAGCATTGTAAAGTGTAGTTTAGTGGAGTGTAGTTGACTGGAGTGTAGTAAAGTGTAGCCTAGTGTTGTGTACTGTAGTATAGTGTACTGTTTTATAGCATAGTGTAGTGTTGTGAAGAGAAGTGTAGAAGTGTAGTGTACTGGTGTAGTGTACTGCAATGTAGTGTAGTGTACTTTAGAGAAGTGTAGAATAGTGTAGTGTAGAATAGTGTAGTGTATTATAGTGTAGTATAATGTTGTGAAGTGTAGAATAGTGTAGTGTATTGTTCTGTAGTGTATTGTGGTGTAGTGTTTTGTGGTGTGGTGTAGTGTAACATAGTGAAGTGTAGTGTAGTGAAGTGTTCTGGTATAGTGTACTGCAATGTAGTGTAATGTACTTTAGTGAAGTGTAGAATAGTGTAGTGTAACTTTCTGTAGTGTACTGTAGTATAGTGTAGCATACTATAGTGTAGTGTAGCATTGTGTAGTGTAACGTAGCATAGCCTAGTGTAGCATAGCGTAGCGTATTGTAGTGTAGTGTAGCATAGTGTAGTGTAGTGAATTGTAGTGTAGCGTAGCGTGGTGTAGCATAGCGTAATGCATTGTGGTGTGGTGTAGCATACCGTGGTGTAGCGTAGCTTAGCGTAGCATAATGAAGTGTGGTGTAGAGTAAGATACTGTAGCGTAATGTAGTGTAGCATACTATAATGTAGTATAGCGTTGTGTAGTGTAACGTAGCGTCCCCTAGTGTACTGTAGTGTACTGTAGGGCAATGTAGCACAGTGAAGTGTAGTGAATTGTGGTGTAGCATATTTTAGCATAGTGTGGCGTAGCGTGGTGCAGTGAAGTATAATGTAGTGTGATGTAGTGTAGCGTAGTCTAGCGTACTATCTTATAGTGTAGCATTGTGTAGTGTAACATAGCGTAGCCCAGTGTAGCATAGCATAGCGTAGTGTACTGTAGTGTACTGTAGGGTAATGTAGCATAGTGTAGTGGGGATTAATTGTGGTGTAGCGTAGCATAATGTAGTGTGCTGTAGTGAAGCGTACTGTAGTGTATTTTAATGTATTATAGTGTAGTGTAGTGTACTGTGGCATAGTGTACGTAACATAGTGTAGTGTGGAGTAGAGTAGAGTACTGTAGTGTGGTATAGTGTACTGTAGTGTAGTGTAGTGTAGACTAGAGTAGGGTTAGGGTTGTCATTCTAGTAAAAGCAATAAGAATAAAGGTAGTAAATAACGTTGTCATTTAATTTCATTTATTTAATTGTTGTTGAGCATGAACTGTTTCTATTATTTTTATTACACTTTCAGTTGATTGACCCATGATCTTCTTTATATTATAAAACTTAATTCGATAAATGTAAAATTTTATAAATGTATATGTAAATGTCTTTTTATATATTTAAAAATATATTATTATTATTATTATTATTATTATTATTATTAATAAAATAATTGTCACTTTATTTTGAAAACATTTCTGGTGATATTACAGTTATTATGATAAATGTGTTACTATGAAAAAGTAAAGAACAAAGAGAGTGAAAAAAATCTTTTGTTTTTTGTTATGTCTGGTGTGTGTGTGTATTTGTGTCTGTGTGTGTGTGTGTGTGTGTGTGTGTGTGTGTGTGTGTGTGTGTGTGTGTGTGTGTGTGTGTGTGTTTTTACATAGCATCTGTTTGTGTGATAAATCAGTGATTCTGTGGGCCACAGGGCCTCCTGGAGCGGCCATGCTACACTGATCAGCTTCCTCGTGTGTGACCGGGAGCATTGTTCTTCCAAAGACACACTCACACACCGCTTCACCGACAGAACTTTCTACTTTTCGGGTTCTAAAAGATGTCCGGTGTTAAACGTGGTCCTAATAATGGTGTTAAATTTGTTATGCTATGTTTGAATTTGGAATTTTCTTTTTTGCTACAGTATGTGAACATTATTTGGTCAATACGTGACTTTGTGTAAGTTGTTACCATTGAAACACAAAATGTTCTCAACATTATATAAAAAAATCCTGTTCAGTTAGCAAAAAAACAAAAAAAACAAAAAACAAACAAACCCACTAGCAACCAGGCAAAGAATTTCTAGCTTATTCTAGCCATCACGGTACCCCTCACTGTGATATGGTTTCATGGTGATGATGCCTTATTCTTATATATAATGGTGTAGAATAAAAAAACAGAAAGTATGTAGGCCAATGAAATAAAAGTCAACAAGTCAACATTCTCCTTCCATATAAATATTCTTACATATAAATATGCAAATGATCCAGAATTGATAATTACCGACTAGATGTCATTTCATAATAATGATGATAAAGATTGTGTAAGGATTTCACCCTTGTAACTGATCAACAGTATCAACAATGATGAATTCTTAATTACAGAAGCATCACCAAATGGCTGGCAATTTCCACACCATACCAAGTATCTTGGATTTCTCAGAATTAGCCACAAAATATTTGTTGCAGAAGTATACTCTACTATACAAATACAAATCTAGTACTTAAGATTATAGTAAAGTTCTGAGTAGCTCTGAAGTAGACTCTGGATCTTTCCTTACCTTTGTGTGTTACAGTATTGTGTTCTTAATCGTTGTGTACTGAACTCACCATGTTCTATAATGTTAACACCATTTAAAAGGCTTTTGAGTCGTTGGTGTACTATTATTTTGCTTATACTTAATGTTTATTTTTGTACTGAACTGAAAGAAAATCGCAAGTAACTTACTAATTAATAGGTGAGTGATTTGGTAGTAGCTACAGTATTATGTACTGTAATGAGTAGGAATCTGCTAAGTTTCTGATATTCAACCTGTAAGTATCTATTAATTGTAATTATTTCCACTTAATTTGCTCTTCATTAAAGTCCATTATCTATTGTGTGGAAGTACACAGAACAATACCAGGTGTACAGCAGTACTTCATGCCAAGAACTAACCTTTATAATGGTCCTAACAACCAGATTAATGAATGACATATATATCTGATTTAAAAACAAAACCTTTCCTAACTCCTTTAGTAGAATATATCTTAAATTTATACTATTTATAACAAGCTAATTACTGTCATTTATAACTGTCAGACCTGACAATACTACCAGGTACATATGTTAAGACGTGTAATTTTGTACACAGTAGTTAAAAGGTTTTCAGTTTACCAAGTACAATTAAAGAAACCTGACAGATTTCTTATAAGTTCTTATGTACTGGAACATTCTTGTAATTACCACAGACTCGCGTATTACATACTGTACCAGATACACATTTTCTATTAAATACAAGCTACATTTGCAAACTTATAACTTAACCACATGCTAACTTATAATTTTTAGACAATTACCACGGTCATCACCCCACCCCCTCCCAAGCTGCCAGTTACTTACCTCGTGGTGAAATAAAGTACTACCTATAATTTTCGACCAAACAAACTCATTGTAATGTTGGCTTAAAGAGAAACGATAAATGTAGAAAGTGTAGCTAAGGCAAAGTGTAATATTTGAAGACATTTATACAATACTATTAAAAGATGAACTGTACCTGTTGTGTATAGCTAATCATTACATACATAGTTATAACTTTAATGACATTTTACTTCAAACAAATGTAACTAACTAACTAACTAACTAAATGGCAACTCACTACATCCTATTTATACATCCTATAATAATTCTGAATTCTGACTGGTGAGAAGGTTGATTTTTTTTTTTATAACAGGGGTTCTGACAGTAATAAAGCTGTAGATCTCAGGTTTATATGAATTAAATTATAGTAACATTTAATTTGTGAGAACAAACATAAAAAAAACCCAGCAAA
This sequence comes from Tachysurus vachellii, assembly GCF_030014155.1. NCBI lineage: Eukaryota > Metazoa > Chordata > Actinopteri > Siluriformes > Bagridae > Tachysurus > Tachysurus vachellii. The sequence goes on along the minus strand of NC_083483.1, from coordinate 1,595,303 downwards.
ACAAAATCAACCACTGAACAAAAATAATTTGTTTACCAAATGCTAACATTTTACGGTGTGAATGATTACGTGGGTCATTGTTTTGTAAAAACAACAAAAACAAACCAACAAACTGGAACAATGCCACAAAGCCTGGATTTGATCATAAATATCTTATTTTCATGTCACAGAGATGACATTCAGCTCATTTTCACCCAACAGTAAATTATAAATGTATCAGATGCTGAAAATACTTTTATAGATAAAAATGGGATGTATTTTTTTTTTTTTAATAAATATGGCTACTCATACAGATGAGGATCTCTGTGTGTCTTGAAATGGCGTTTCACAACTGTACTGCTGTAAAAAACTAAAGAGAAGCCAAGGATCAACGAGAGCCATCGCTAAGCAGTGAACAGAAGCCGAGGGGTTAAGGGACGAGTGTCTTTTCTGTGGTGGTGTGAAATCCTCTGTCAGGTCGTGACCCTTTTATTGTCAGGCTCAGAGCTCCAAAACCCTTCGTGTGGTGCTACAAATCCAAGGCAAAGCTCGCCTGTCACTCTTTCACTCAATACCTGGGTTAATCACTTACTCGCAGGAGGCCTGCAATGTTCGTTTTTTTTTTTTTTTACGTAAAAAAAACACTAATTTAGATGTATGTAGATTCCTTTATGATGTAATTTATGATTTATTGCCATTATGAGTTACCAAGAACAGTTTGTGATGGTGGAAAAAAAACACCCATTGTAAGTCATTTCTGTAAATCTTTTCTAATAGTTTGAAGGAAAGTCGGACTGCAGAGAAAATAGAACAAACAGAAGAAATCGATAGTGTGGAATTCTTTCATAGTTGAAATACTTTTTTGTTAATAAATCAACAATATTAAAAATAAGGTTTGTTTAATATGATTGCAGCATATAAACTATTTACATATCTTAATTATATGTGTATTGATTCATATGTTTTTAATGTTGTGTTAAAATTATTCTTTTAACGTTTAAGGTATAGCTTCCTTAAAATGTTACCTGCAAGTTTATACAAATAAATCGAAATAAATATTTGATCGTAATAAATATTGATGTTGTTTATATGACTGCAGCAATCTGTTTATTGACATTTCTTAAATATCTCTAGTTATATTTTGCATTTTATGATTATTTAAAGTACAATATTATAACAATATCATATTAAAACGTTTCTCGTAAGAAATATTTTATATCGATTCATTTAAAAAAATCCAAAAATCTGAAGTATTTAGAAATGCATGTGAAGCTTCTAAGGAATGTTGATCGTCCGGGACAGTGGAGGCTGTCTGAAGGAATTCCTCAGACATTTATTGAGAAGAAAACCAAAATTTACGCAAAAATATGAATGCTGCCCGTTTGCAAGCTAAAAGGAGCATCACTGATATAGAACACACTGTGATGTAGAACACTGTGATGTATAACACACTGTGATGTATAACACTGTGATGTAGAACACTGTGATGTAGAACACACTGGTATCACAAACTGCTGTGAAAGGCTTTATGTTTGCTGTAGAATCAGCTAATAGAATTTAATTTGAAATAATAATAATTATAATAATAATATTTTCACATGTATCATACTACTACTACTACAACTACTACTACTACTACTACTAATAATAATAATAATGATAATAATAATAATTATAATAATAATATTTTCACATGTATCATACTACTACTACTACAACTACTACTACTACTACTACTACTACTAATAATAATAATAATAATAATAATAATAATAATAATAATAATAATAATAATATCTGTTCTGTTTGTGTAAGCAGAGTTTCTCCAGCAGCAGCCACTTTGTCACCGCATGACTTGAAATAAAGTACAATTTTGTATTTTGTTTGCTTGTTTTTTTTTTGTTTGTTTGTTTTTTTTTTGTTTGCTTTGAGTGAAAAACAAAAAAATCATTCCAGATCTTGGAAATCAGATGATTCAGCCCCACCTACTGGAGATTTTGGAGAAAATATTGTGCAAGAAGAAGAATCTTTATTTTAGTGTAAGGTGAATTGGGTTACCAAAAAAACAAACAAACAAACAAACAAAAATAAAAATAAACCTAATATTATCCAGGTTTATATTTATAATCATATACTTCTTATATTATTAATAAGTGTTTTTAATGTTTACAACTTCACAGATCTTTTAAGGCTTATTTATTTATTTATTTATTTATTCTTTAAAATATATTTTTTCACATCACAACCCTAACTCAAACCCTAACTTTTTTATACATCTTTGTTTTCTGATTTTTACATTATTATTATTATTGATTAATGAATTGATTATTATTAATATTGATTAATTGACTTTTCCGCAACGCTGTAGGATGCAGATTTAGCTCAGATTTTTTTTTTTTTTTTAGTTTTAATGTCTGTTTGTTCCATGGGTCCTTAAAGCAATCAAGAAATTCCATTTATTACCTATGAGCAACTTCACAGAAACGCAGTGTATAGTTGATGAATGATCTCTTAAATAGAGGAGAATGGGAATAAAATGTAAAAAATGAAACATTACGTTTTTTAAAAAAATGGCAAAATTCCGAAGAATTGTGAAAAATGTACAGCTTGTTTAATACAAAATGTGTTTTATTGTAAATTTAGACAACTTTATTTCATTATAGGAGATCTGTAAAAAGATTTTTGTCACATTTATTAATTATATTTATATATTTATTTGTTTGTTTATTGATTTATTTATTGATTTATTTATTTTATTTTATTTTTTTATTCATTTTGCAGCAAATATTTGCTGTAAAAATTTGCTGTATTCATGTACAGCAAATTTCAACAATTCCATAATCAATAAATATTATTATGTTTTAATTTTTTCTTATTAATATTTTTAGAATATCTTATTTTACTGTCATTTGGCCAGAAAAGTAAAAAATGACCTTTAATTTCACATTCACAGTGTATCCCATTATGTTTTTCTACTTAGATTCAGTAAGCAGCCACCCTGACTCTGACTCTGACTCTGACTCTGACACTGACTCTGACTCTGACACTGACTCTGACACTGACTCTGACTCTGACACTGACTCTGACTCTGACTCTGACACTGACTCTGACTCTGACACTGACTCTGACTCTGACACTGACTCTGACTCTGCTTTTTGTTGCTGTGTTTGTTGCCATACAGTGAATGGTTGTTTTTTTTTATTCATGTTATTAAATTTTTTTTTTTTTTTGGAAACCTTCATTTGCTCCTTGTAAATCAGTGGGCTTCTAAAGAGTTTGTGAAAATAATAGAAACATGTAATTAACACCCTATAGGCTACAGATTTGTTGTGTGGTTAAACAGGACATGGGGTAATTATGCGTTTAAGAAAAAAAAAAACAAGGGCTGCTTTTCTTGCAGCGTGGCACGGCTCAGGTTGATAAAGAATTGTAATTAGTGTGCTGTGAGTGTGTCGGCCTCCCAGACGTGCCGTGTTCATTACAACGCCACAAACCCAGCCACTTCACATTTATCTCACCGTCGAGCTCCCTGTCCACGCTTTAGCACTGAGCAAAGAAGAGCTGAGCGAGGCCTTGACATGCTAATACAGCCTTCCTTTCCCTCTCTCTCTCTCTCTCTCTCTTTCTCCCTCTGTTCTGACCTCCAACACTCAGACCATCAAGTAACGCAAGATAATCAACACAGAGCTTCTCTCCCAAGGTCATCTCCTGACTCCATCATCTCTGTGCTCATCTCTCTCTCTCTCTCTCTCTCTCTCTCTCTCTAGCTCTTCTCATCTTGCTTTCTACCTTGGTCTGTTGTTCACAGAGGCTTGTCAACTTTTTTTTTTTTTTTGCTTTTTTTAATCCCTGAATATGATGAAGAATGTCATTCAGTACTGTGATATAATATTTAAATGTAATAATGCTGATGAACCATTAGCTACTTTAAAAAATATTTTATTTGTGCTTTTTAACTTTATTAACAATTGAGAAACATTCTGTCTGATTTTTTTCCCTTTTTTTGTCTTTCTGTTTTTGTTGTCATAATTGACACAGTGGCATTCAGCAAAGAAATATTTTTTATTATTATTACCAGTTTATAATGTTTGCAGTGTATTATATATATATATATATATATATATATATATATATATATATATATATATATATATATATATATATTACTATTAATAGTGTAGTATATTTAGTATAGTATATTTATTTGAGGTATTTAAATGTTTTTATATAATTACCTTAAAAATAATTTGTTTTCACATTGTTTTTATAGATTTCTAAATAATTAGAATTTTTTTATGTATAATCTTATCTTTTTTTTCTTGCTTTAATTAGTAATTTTATTATTATTATTATAGTTTCATATATAACCCCATATTGTATTTTTTTTACAAATAACTAACAACATCATAGTTTTCTAATTTAAATTAAGGAATCTATTTTTTTTCCTCACACTTATTTTTGAAATTGCGTTTAAAACCTAGAGTTTTTGTCATTTTTACATTTCTATTGATATTTTGGTCTAAAGGACTGAGTGGTGTGTAGATGTAAGAAATCTCTCCATGTCTCATATTTTAACCTGGACATGTTTGTTCTTTAAAAATCAAGTGACCTCGCGTTAACTCTCCTCCTCTTGTGATGTGAAATAATAAAGCATCACGTAACAAGTCAGATTAGGTGAGATTTCCTGCTCTCACGTGTACACGGAGCTGCTATCTCCTTGCTGTAAGAGTACGTTATCAGCGTTATTAGAGCGCGTTAAACAGCAGACGAGAGCGAGGAGACACCGGGCGAAATTGGAAGCTTATTGTGATTGATGGCTTCCTATTAGTCTGCGGCGGCGGACGGAGGGGAACCGAGGAGCACTGAGTTGTAACACAACAGATTACCTGAGCTTCCAGTCTCCCGAAGGATGTTTAAATAAAACATAGTGGCTTCTCATCTCTCTCTCTCTCTCTCTCTCTCTCTCTCTCTCTCTCTCTCTCTCTCTCTCTCTCTCTCTCTCTCTCTCTCTCTCTTCTCCACACCTCCACACCTCTCACATGTCACGTACAATTTGCTCGCGTCTCTCCACTCAATAAACCGGCCTCACTCTTATATTTCCTTTTATGAACCAGTGCGAGATTCCACATAGAGGGAATTGGGTTTATTCTCAGACTTTAACTAAAAGATCTCTCTCTCTCTCTCTCTCTCTCTCTCTCTCTCTCTCTCTCTCTCTCTCTCTCTCTCTCTCTCTCTCTTTCAGCATGCCATGCCAGAATGATTGATTGTGACCCACAAACTGGGTGTCCGGTTTTACAAAAATGGCTCTGGCCTGTACTAGTTACCTTGGCCAGACAGAAATCGATATTTCACCATTAAAATCCATCAGAGGAGAGTTAGTGCCGCAGTCACCCCCCAACCCCTCACCACCCCCCTCTGGGGTGCGGTGAGCATTAAAGCCGACACTTGTACAACACGAGTAATCAATATATACTGCTTCACAAATCATTTGTGGTCACCTTTTTGTTTGTAGTGATGGATACCTGGAGGAGCCGTGATTCATTTTGTCACCCCATTAAACTGGACCATGTCGAGTTCTTCTTTCATTTCATCTCCACGAGTCGCTCCCATCCTTCAGAGAGGGGGAGAGACAGAGACAGAGAGAGAGAGAGAGTGAGAGAGAGAGAGAGAGAGAGAGAGTGAACAAAGAGCACCAGGCTGTAGTTTCAATAAAGACTATCTATAGAGATTTGGAGTGTAGTGAAGTGTGAAAATCCTTTTGAGTTGAGGACAAACATGCTTTGAGGCCGAGCCACATGCCTGACATGCAAAACCTGCCATTATACATTTATAGGATAAATCTGACCTGCAGGAATGATTGTTTTTATAAAACACTATTTTCTTTCTTTCTTTCTTTCTTTCTTTCTTTCTTTCTTTCTTTCTTTCTTTCTTTCTTTCTTTCTATGATAAAGCACATGTTAGTATTTTGCAAACCACAAGCCTCAGTCAATATTTTTTAATACACTTTTTATTAGCATACAGTTGGTTTAAATAATAATGTAGAGGAATAAAGAAACTCTCTCCACTGTTGTTTTTTTATCATCAACTCTTTTTTTTATTATTTATAATAACATTTTAGATTAAGGAATATGTTTTTTAATGTTTATTTTTTATTATTATTGTTACTAAATAATAATATTAAAAAGCAATCATACAAATGACTAAATAAAAATTATTTTCTCCGTTTCCTAAAATAAAACTCAAACATGCTGCTTTAAAAAAAAAAATCGTACATTTTGTTGTGAAAATCGTTTTTGTTTTCAAAAATGTTTTGTGTCTAATTTATAGTTTTCAAATTACAGATAGAATTTTGTAATTTGTAAATTTTTAAATAAATTAGGCAAAGATGTTTATTTATTTATTTATTAGTGAGGGTGGGGGGATGTGGTGTTTAGGAATCTCATTTTTTGTCATACGTTTAAATAAAACCCCATATTGCTTTTTTATTACAGTAATTCTTGTTGAGTATTACTTTTATTGTTTATTGTTACTCTTAAAAATCATTTTATTTGTTTAGGAATATCCTTATTTTGTTAAATGTTGTGGATTGTTTTTATTATTTATTATGACCTTTTTTTTTTTAAAAAACTATATATATATTTTTTTCTTTCCTATCCAATGTGGAAACCCGCACTGACACTGGAGACTCATTCCCTATGAATCAGCACTTTAATAATGACATGCTTTCTTTGTTAAACAACAGCATGTTATTATTGCTCACTTTACGCCATGTGAACGAGCTGTTGCTATAGAAACAATATAGTGCGTTAATAAGAAGCTGTGGTCTGCAGATGCACTAATATCAGAACTGCTGTGATAGAAAACTGCACCTTCTGGACTAATCAGAATTCAGAACTGGTGCTCAATTAAACCTAAATGAAAGGCAACACAATGTTGGCATGGTGGATTTGTATTTGTGTGTGTGTGTGTGTGTGTGTGTGTGTGTGTGTGTGTGTGTGTGTAAATTTCTTTCCACTGCTATTCAGCCTCAAGGACAGCCTACATGGCAGGTGCTGGACCTTGGCCCACACACACACACACACACCCACACACACATGCTTAGTGACTAGAGAGACTGTCCTCATCACCCCATATGCTGTAGTCTACCTGCTGCAGGGAGGATTATTAGTACAAGCAACTGTCATTAAAAATGGATTTATTCACCCTCGGTAGGAGATGAGTCGCCCTCCTGATCGTGTGTGTGCCCTCACTGTATGACACATGTATACACACACACACAAACACACACACGATCCCAAACAGATCATGGGCGTGTTCTTTTGCATTAAAGTGTGTACAGTATCAAGCAATGAGTTAACTTTGCCAAAAAGTTATGCAGATTGTGAAGTTCCAGAGAACCTCAAGTGTAAAGCGCAAAGTTACAACATTACCACTGACACTGAAGACTCCTTCCACTTTATCTTAACTGAATGTGTTCTTACAGCAAACTGCTCCATACAATTCAATAGTTTAATCTGTTAAAGTCCTGGAGAAGACCAATAACAATGTACAAAACTTTCTGATTGTGTTTAGATTCTTGGGATTCTGTTGCTTTAAATGAGTTTATACTAGAGATCCTCTGTCAGAAGGTCTGGAGGTGACCTGAGTAACTTACGGCCAAACCATTTCTCAAACTTCACTTGACTTGAACAAGCTTCCTTGAGGTTCTTCCCAGATTTCCATCAACACCCCATATCAATTTGGCACTAGTGATCTTAAGATCTTCTTGTCCTCCCCTTTGCTGTTGTTTTGTTTACTGTAAAGAAAGTTCTAGTGTCTTTGTTTGGAATAAATTCACCTACTAAAAGGCAGCACTCAGAATGTAAATCAATGAAAAACTAACAAAGATCAAACTTCGAAAATTCAAAAAACTTCGAGATCAAAATTCCTAAGTTTCTTCTTAGGAATTGTTTTATTCTTTATTGGACTCCTCCAGCTTGAAGATGTACATGCCAATTAACTTCTAATGTACTCAACTCTAGGTCATGTCAGCAGAAGCACTGATCACGACCAGCTTGGAGGAACACCAGCCATTTGCAGTATCTTTCCAAATGTTCAGAATTCCAGTAGAATGCATCAAGGGGCACCAACGAAAGTTAAGTTCCTTCCTTCATTTCCAAACAATGGCCCATTCCTAAGCCTCATGACAAGTCGTGAATACAATGCGTATGTTACACCACCGTTTTCACTGGACCTCCGTAAATTAATTTGTGCCTCAAGACAAATTTGCTGTAATCGCGTATTCCCAAAGTCCTACTACTGAGACTGGGGGTTAGAGAAAGGAGAGCTGGTGGGGGAAATAAAGGGAGGGAAAAGACAGCGCTTCCATCGCAGAGAAGAAGAGGAGGAGGTGAAGGAGGAGGACGATGAGAAGGAGGAGGAGGGATGGGGGGAAAGAGAAGAAAAGGCTGAAACGATAAGTAATTACAGCTCGGCACTCCATTCATCATCCACTGCTGAGCGCAGTATCCAGGGTCTCCGCTGTTATCAGCGGTATATAGAGCGAGTGTCAGCAGCCCTGAATAAATCTCCTTCTGCCTCAAACTGATCCGCCATTAGCAGGCCTTGGCACTGCCTGATCATCACGTCAAAAAAACCCCTCCCTTTAGGGAATGAGCACCAATGTTTGAAGATCCTGCTTCACGAAACGATTGCTCGCAAAAAACGAAGGTATTTCAAAGAGAGTGAGTTCAAAAGCACTGAACCTGTTCTTAGCATATACAGTTTAGTGATTTGGTGATTTCTTTGCTAACATCACACGCCGACAGGCACGCTCATGATGTCGTTCAGACCGCTCCGCCTCATATAAAGGTACAAAATACCTGGCTCGGGATACTCGAGTCTGCTCCCCGGGTCGATACTGGGCTTGTTTGAGGATGGGGCTTGTAATAATCACAGGTTTGCTTTCACACGGAAGAACACCTTCAGAACACTAGATTGATTTAGCAATGCCTTTCATCACTGTTGTACACGGAGGCTTGCAAAATTCGAGGCACTAGCTTCATCCACATGCTTGAGGAACGGTGTATTTTGGATGCTTGGCATGTCATCCTGCAGAAACACCGGCAAACTGTCCTTGTGTGAAAAGATATAACACCACAGGAGTGAGGTAATTACAGCGCTCCTGTCCATTGAATGTCTGGATTTATGTATCAATGAAGGTGTTCCCTCTTCCCCTCTCTGACCATATCAACCTTTACCAAACTTGTCGCGTTACTCACGTAGCTTCAACAACTGGAATGAGCCTTAGTTCAAGCTTTCCAAAAGGGAGCAGGGATTAGTACAGTACTTAGGAATATAGAAAAACAGCTTTTACACATGTAACGACCATCCGATTCCACCAAAGGTTCTGGAGGAGCTGGTTTCCTATGAGATTTCAGAACGTAATCGTTCTTCTTGGTTGGAACGTCGAGTTCACAGGTTCACAGTACTACAACACCTCCGGCTGCAAGCTTTATATCGGTGTGTTTGTATATTATAACAACACAGAACACTCCACATAAAGAGAAAGGAAAACTGTTCATACGGTGAAGCTTTCTGTTAGGAGATGTTGATTAAACGAGTCTCCAGTGTGAGAGCTTGTAACATTTAGGAAATATTTTATGGTTTATTACCGTTAATAGCTGCAATAAGGAAGGTGAGAACCTGGAGCTTGCTTCACAGACGTTCCACAGCATTAATATTGGTGTTTCGTACTTTAATTAATGTGCAGTTGTTTACTCTTTCTCTTTCATAGCATCAACTAAGTGTGTTCCTGCTTATTTAACATGGGTTTTTTAGCACATTATTTTTGTAACACAGCCATTGTGTAGCTTGTGATATTTCTGGTATTATTTTTTTCATCTAGCCGCACTCTCGAAAACAGCAACAATTTTGTAACGTGCCTCTGTGTGAAAGCTGGGGTATTTAGTCACTGCAGAAAGGTTCTGCTTGCCTGCACATGTACTAGCTGCTAATTGAGTGAGGCTTGAACTAAAGAGGCAATCCTCCACAGCCTGGCTGTGTGCTGTGTTCTTCCCTTTACCAAAAACTGTCAGTGTTAATCAAGCCTCATCTCTTAACACCAGGAGAAAGAGGCGAAGATTAATATTCCGGCCGAAACAGATGATAAATCATTTGTACATAATTAGCGCTCAGCAAGGTTATAGCTGACATGAATTTTTATCTTAATTACAGGGGAAATTTGTTCCATTAATTTAATTTGTTGCGCACGGACGAGTCTGTGCCTAACAAAGTTAATCTTCCACCTGTCAGCTAGGAGCCAAGGTAGTGTTTTCTGTGACTCTGGGAGATTCAATTGAAATTCAGACAAGCTGCCAAGACCATGTTCACTTCACACCTGTGTGTTTCACTGGTGTACGATCTCAAAAAGACGCTTTGTCTAGAAGGTCCTTTACAAAAGCTTTGTTGTGATGTAGTCATCTGGACTGCAGTGCAAAACAAACCAATAAACTCCATTTCTCTATTTGTTGTTTTGTTTGTTTATTTATTTATTTTCCTCAGCTATTTATTAAATCAAAGCCATCTCGTGTCTGTGTTTTGTCTGATGCGTCATAGTTATTTTTCAAAGTAACAAAACACTTGTTTAAAGATAAAAAATCTTGACGCGATTTGTAATGACTTTGTTTATTACACAGACAAGAAGTTCAGTTTACTGTACAGTACACGCCTCCTCTGGTACATTTCTAGGACTACACTGCCCCCTGGTGGACATGTTACATTACTTCTCTTTCAGATGAGATTAAATTGTTTAACTTCATGCTGTGGTGGGGCACGGTGGCTTAGTGGTTAGTACGTTCACCTCACACCTCCAGGGTTGGGGGTTCTATTCCCGCCTCTGCCTTGTGTGTGTGGAGTTTGCATGTTCTCCCTGTGCCTCGGGGGTTTCCTCCGGGTACTCCGGTTTCCTCCCCCGGTCCAAAGACATGCATGGTAGGTTGATTGGCATCTCTGGAAAATTGTCCCTAGTGTGTGATTGCGTGAGTGAATGAGAGTGTGTGTGTGTGCCCTGTGATGGGTTGGCACTCCGTCCAGGGTGTATCCTGCCTTGATGCCCGATGACGCCTGAGATAGGCACAGGCTCCCCGTGACCCGAGGTAGTTCAGATAAGCGGTAGAAAGTGAGTGAGTGAGTGAGTGAGAGAACTTCATGCTGTTGTACAGAATTAAGGAATCGTGCGTGATCATTCACGTGTTATTATTATTGTTGGAATATACTGAGATTTATAATACGAAGTGTGACGGTTCTTAATTTTCTTCTCCAGTCATTTAAAGGAATGAAGGAGACTTTAATCATTTATACAACAGCATTAAATTTTCACCAGCAGTTGTTTTGGGAAACACGATATAATGACAAGACTATTAATATCAAAATGACTCAATCATGACACAATACACTTTGCACAGATATTGTGTGTATTAACTGAGTTGAAGGTGAAATGATGTGACACATAATAAATAATATTTTACTGTGAATTGAAAAACTTTCTAATATTTTTACAGATTTTTCATTGTTTTTTTTTCTAACTAACAAATCTAGCTAACAAATCCAAGGCTTTTTTTTTTTTTTTTTTATCAAACTGTGGCATTTTCATGTCAATATACAGCGAATGAATTTGGCATATGTTTAACAACGATCTCACTTTTGTAGCTAGATACAAGAAACCTGACATTGTTCTGAAAATACAGTTGTAGTTGATCACATACTGTAAGCTGGAAGTTCCTGGAAGCACGTAGCTGTCTTCTTTTCCTGTATGTCTAATAAAACTGCTCACTTCCTTCCTTCCTTCCTTCTCACCACTTCCTGCTCTATCCGTCCTCTTTTCTCTTCCATGTGCATTTTCTGAACAAAAGAATTGAAGTAAAGCATTATTTCTAAAAGATAAAAGATAAACAGAAATCCACGTTAATAAAAAACTCTGGGACAGAATAAAAATGTGACATGATGGAGGGTTGTTATTGGGCTGAAGTGGATTATGGACACGTTCCGAAGACTAATATTCTTATTAATAAACAACAAAACATTTACAAATGTTCTTCTCAGAGTTGACTGTATGTTACAGAAGCTATAAACAGCCGTTCCCTCTTTTTACACCTGAAGTGATTATAAACACTGCTGGTTATGTAACAGAGACAAAGTGCTGACACTGGAGACTCCTTCCATTAATCATCTCCTAACAGAAAGACACACAATGTTTACAAAAAATATAAAATTTGATCAATTAAAAAGAAAAAAATTTTTATTTTTGTAAAACTATATTATTTTTTATTTTATTTTATTTTTTTAAGGTTTGTGATGTAAAGATTTGGATTTTGTGAGTGCTTTCTGTTCTGTCTTTGAGTACCACTGTGGACCTGCAGCGCCCTCTCCTGGTGGAAGGCTTATATACAATCTGATGACTTTTTATTAAAAATAATAATCTAAAAAAAATAAAGACGCTGTGTTTCTTCAAGTTTGCTGTCATTTTAATGCATATGTATAAATCTTTTAAATACAAGTTCAGTTGAGAACAAAAATGCCTTTATGCAACACATCAGTACAGATATACAAAGATGAAGAGGAAGAAATAAAAGTTATTTTTGCATAATTGTAAACCTTGTGCATTTTCCCCAATACATTTCCCCAGTGCATTTTTTTGTTCAGATTTTTGTTATTATCACTTGGTACATTTCATGATTGTGTCATGTGAGTGAATTTAAAGCGCTGATCAGGAATCCACACAGTCGGACACTTTTACCCATCAATAATATATTAATGTTTCTATTCCAGGTGGTAATTATCAGGATCCTGAGGCCACGGAGACACCGAGGACACAATGGGCTTTAAACTGAAACGTAAAGAAAATTATTAAACTAACATGAAAACAAATCATATCATAGAAAGAAGTGTATAGGATTTAAAGAGAAAAGAAGAGAAGAGAAGAGACAAGAGAAAAGTAGAGAAGAGAAGAAAAGAAAAGAGAAGAGAGAAGAGAAGTGAAGAGAAAACAGATTAAACAACAAAAACACAGAGAGGAGCAAACAGACAAACTTCATCACAAAATAAGGTAAAACAAATAAACAGAAAAGAAATAGGAGAGAAAAAGGAGATAAAACAAAGTCAGAAAAAATGTGGACTAAATAACTAAACATCGTAAAAAGAGAAAACAGACATGAAAAATAGAAAGTTGAGACAAAAAACAGTGAAGAAAAGATGTGTAACAAAATAACATGAAACATAAGCAGACAAAACAAAATAAAAATCAGAAAACAAAACAGAAACAGAGAGGAAAAAGCAGACAAATCAAAATAATTAAAGAAAAGAAGAGAAAGAAGAGATTTTTTTTTTTGAAAAAGGAGAGGCAAAAACAACAAAGAACAAAGAGAAAACTGATGAGAAATATGTGAGAAAAAGAGAAGAGAAAAGGAGAGGAGAGGAGAAGAGAAAAGGAGAGAAGAGAAGAGAAGAGAAGAGAAGAGAAGAGAAGAGAAGAGAAAAGGAGAGGAGAAAAGGAGAGAAGAGATGAGAATGGCAGAGGAGAGGAGAAGAGAAGAGAAGAGAAGAGAAGAGAAGAGAAAACGAGAGGAGAGGAGAAGAGAAGAGAGGAGAGGAGAGGAGAGGAGAAGAGAAGAGAGGAGAGAAGAGAAGAAGAGAGAAGTTCACCCAGTGTAAGCTCTGATAATAAATGGGCAGCTTTAAAACATCTTTAAACGGAATGAAGCTGTTTGTTCTTTTTACACTCGTCTAGCAGTCTGTCTTTACTTCACTTTTCTCTCCCTTCATGTTTAAAAACAATTTTCTTTTTTAAATTTGTCCAATTTGATCATTTGATATGATCGAAATGTTTGTAAACAGGATATTTTGTGTCTTTTGTTAAATGTTGTTAAACGTAATGTTTTGGTGATGGATTGCGTAACGTTCCTGGTGAAGAGGAGGAGAGGAGGAGGAGAGGACGGCGTGACGCTAGTTGTGTGTAAATCCCGTCGCCGTGCTAAGGCTCCCTCCTGAGTGCAGTGTGAGGGTAAGGAGAGGAGTCGCTGAGGGTCTTATTCATGTGCTTATGCTCTTTAATCCTCACCACCAGGGGGACCACACTGAAGTGCACACGCCAACCTCCAACCTCATCATTTCTCTATCAGCAGGAAGAGGCACTGATCTTCTCAGACACTTCAGGATCTGACTTAGCCACGAGAAAGCGAAGACGTCCTCCGCCCAGTCTGATCAGATCCACGGCACTAAGGGGCAAATGTCAAAGATGGAGATTGAGACAGAAAGCTGAGGGATAAATCACGTACACAACGTTAGTACCATGAGACCTGTAATGAGTGAGTAACTGTCATGACACAGAACAAACATAAAGAAGCAGAAACTCCTTGTGTCCTGAAAATGACGGGAAACGTTACAGCTTTAAAGCTCTGACACTGGAAGCTCCTTCCGTGTCTGTAACCTGATAATTGACACGTGTCACGTTACTTTGTGGATTGTGACTTTATTAAAATACTCCAGAGATGGAGATATGCATGAGAAACCTCTGGTAATCGGCTCCGATGAGGCTTTTCCCGTTTACAGCCAGGATCCGGTCTCCGATGTGCAGCCGCCCGTCTGAAGCGGCCGGTCCGTCAGGGATCAGGGTGCGGATGTAGATCCCTGGTGAATTCAGAGGAGTGTGCTGTACACACAGGGATGGGAGCACAGCTAAAGCTTGTGATCAACGTGATCAGCTTCACCAAGTTAAATAAAACATACAGAATGAGATAAAAACAGATCTTAATAAAGCCCTCAACTGTCTACATGTTACTCGTGATGCCCATGTCACTGTACCCAGGGGGCAGCTGTGTTTATATTGAGGTCATGTAACTGAACAAAGAGTCCATTCAACTACGACTTCAGATGGCAACGGAACAAATGGGGGGGGTACATACTATGGGGTATATATTATTGGGTACATATTATGGGTTATATATTATGGGATATATGTAATGGGGTACATATTATGGGATATATATAATGGGGTATATATTATGGGGTATATATTATGGGGTATATACTATGGATATATTAGCATGGATATCGCAGCACTTACGAGTCCATCGATGAGTCCCATTCCGAGACCATAGGGTCCTTTATCCAAGTCCACTACAAAGACGGAACACACAGGATCAGAGTTATTGCTCAGGGTCTGGGCCAGAGGGATGGGGAAAGGAAAGCCACACCCATTAAGAGGGCCTGGAGAAGGAGACACATACACACACATACATATTGTTTATAGCATACACACACACACACACACACACACACACACATACATACATATTGTTTATAGCATACACACACACACATACACACACACACACATACATACATATTGTTTATAGCATACACACACATACATACATATTGTTTATAGCATACACACACACACACACACACACATACATACATATTGTTTATAGCATACACACACACACATACACACACACACACACATACATACATATTGTTTATAGCATACACACACACATACATACATATTGTTTATAGCATACACACACACACACACACACACACACACACACACACACATACATATTGTTTATAGCATACACACACACACATACACACACACACACATACATACATATTGTTTATAGCATACACACACACATACATACATATTGTTTATAGCATACACACACACATATACATGTACACTAAACATACATTGAAAGTAAAATAAGTGAAAGACACACACACACATACACAAACACACACTTACATATTGTATATAGCATACACATACACACATAGTGTTTATAGCATACACACACACAAACACACACAAACACACACATATTGTTTATAGCATACACACACACACACACACACACACACACACTCGTCAGAGAGTGTGGCGAAGCTTCAGTACCATTACTGACGTATCCGTTGATCTTGTGCTCAGGAGTGGAGCGTGTACACCCGTTGGCCGAGATGTGATCCTGCTGCAAGTGTTTGGTGTACGGAGTGTGTGTGAATTCGGGGAACTGGGGTGTGTTAGGTGGAGTAAACAGGCAGGATGGGTCCGGAGCGTGCCGCGTGCTGGTTCCGTTTCTGTAATGAGGAGTGTGTGCTCGTTCTCTGGTTCTTTCCTCAGATCCTGTGCCCTCTCCTCGTCCTCCAAGGGAAGTAATGTGCACTTCTCCTTCTCCCTCTCCACGCTGGTAAAACAAATCCATATGATTATATCCAAAGACTCCCCATTTTACGTTACGTTACAATATTAGTGTCGGTCCATGTTCATGACTCTATAATTGTACAGCACATTAACACTGGAACGTGATGTTTATTCAGCGTCTTCTGACATTGTCATGCTGCGGTTTCTCTGTTACGTTCGGGGTTTTCTTAAGAATCGACTTTAAGAGAGAGAGAAAAGAAAACAAAGGGTTTTAATCTCTTACAAAATGCTGAGATCTCACTACACTGGACCAGACACCCAAATACTGAGTGAACAAATTCTGCTCATGCTTTGCATAATCTGTGCATTAAGTACCTCAGAGTGTTCTTCTCAAACAGATTAACACACACACACACACGCGCTATCAATAAGCTACCCATAATCCTGCTAGCAGATAGGCACTGCATTACAGCACTAATCCCTTAATCAGATTTCTCAGTCTCCTGTCTAGCAGTTTGCGCCAAAAATAAAAAATAAATAGCTGACTGCAAATAAATAAAGTGAGCGTAGGCGCTGTTTAATGGCACAATGTTCTAAGCTGAATAGACAAAAATTATTTATGTTCACTAATGGTCTATGTGGACATGTTGATGTTGAATTTATTGACTTTCATCATTAAGACTAAGAGAAAATTCTCACTCACTCTCATTCATCTTCTACCGCTTATCTGAACTACCTCGGGTCACGGGGAGCCTGTGCCTATCTCAGGCTTTCTTCAGGCATCAAGGCAGGATACACCCTGGACGGAGTGCCAACCCATCACAGGGCACACACACACACTCTCATTCACACACTACGGACAATTTTCCAGAGATGCCAATCAACCTACCATGCATGTCTTTGGACCGGGGGAGGAAACCGGAGTACCCGGAGGAAACCCCCGAGGCACGGGGAGAACATGCAAACTCCACACACACAAGGTGGAGGCGGGAAACGAACCCACAAACCTGGAGGTGTGAGGCGAACGTGCTAACCACTAAGGCACCGTGCCCCATACAGAAAATTCTTTTTTTTTAATATTTTTGTATTTTTCACAATAGAAATATGAAGCGGCGAAGCGGCAGCTTCTTATTACGTTCCTGATTGTGTACGGAACTGCAGGATGAAACAGATGAACAGAAAATGAACCTCAAACACATACAAAGGCTGAAAGATGAATGGAAGTGACACGAGTAACTGATTCACATTAAATCATTTATGGTGAATTATAAACCACAATAAAAAACAACAACAACAACAACAACTATAAGAAACTGCAGCAGAAAGATTATGTATGATGGATTTTAATCACAGATTTCCAATCCAAAGTTGTCATAAAAATTATTAGCAGTGGATGTACTTGGAAATCATTTAAAGGGAAGTTTAACTCAATCCTCCTAACTTTCGACTCTCTAAAGTTTTTTGATTTAAAATGACAAAACGAAACAGGTCAGTTGGGCTTCGACCTTTGATGGGAACTCACCTGTGTTTCCTGTCGGTCTGTGCTGCCGTGGGTCTTAGTGCGGAGACCCCACAGAAAGTGGCGGATATACAACAGCTGTCTGTAGATGCTGTCGTCTACACACTCGCTCTCCAGGTCCACCTTAAACCCAGCGCTGGGTAACACGATGGGAGGGTGGTTATCGAAGCTCTCCAGCAGATCCACTATAACACACACAAATATACATAATATTATAAAAGAAGTCTTTGGAAAACTTTATAAAACTTCATAAAACATTCATTTGTCATAGCCACCTAACATCGTCCTACGTGATCAAAAGCTTTCTGAATATTAATACTGTACATTAGACGTTTATAAGTGTAAACTTTTAGAACTTCACCTGTTCTGTAAACGTAGGCTTCATCTTCACTGCTCGGTTGCCAGATTGGGACAGAACCCACCTCGCCAGTCAGCTGGTACTGTGTAAGGATTCTGTGAAGCTGGACGGGTTTCAGTGACGGATGTTCCGCACGCAACACTTTCCAACTCATCTACACACACGGACATGCAAGAAAAGAGCTGAAAATTGCTTCATTTAATAATAATGACTCACCAAAACAGACCGACTTGGTGTAAAGATGCAGTTTATAATCTGGATTTAAATTCATGGATGTAAATGTTGTTACACCAGAACTCATTGTCAAGGCTCACGGTTTAGTGTTTCTACACACTTACACTGACAGAAGAGTGACAGAACTGCTTTAAAACATTAACACTTCACCCTCACGAGCTCCTTGAATACTAAAAAAATCCACACACTTCTACATCTACTTCACACAGATGTTGGTGTCACCTGTGAAAGTTGTGAGGCGGGTGTGATGAGGATGGTGACCACGCTGCATAGTTTGGCGAAAAACTTCTGAGCGATCTGAGCTCGTCCTGCTCCTTTAGCCCAGTCTAGGAGCATCCGCAAACACGCCTGTATCTGTAATGCTTGGGAACGCTGGAACCAGCCTCTCACAGGACCTACACACACACACACACACACACACACACACACACACACACACACACACACACAAACACACACATTTCCTCTTTCATTTCCACCTTTAATAAAAAAATAAATGGTTACACCTGACAATGTGTATTACAGCAGCAAAATAAATCCTTATCCTGCTGTGTTATCTGTTTGAACATCTGTGTGTGTGTTTAAGCAAAGTGTTTAACCGTCCTGTCTGTTATGACACAAAGAGGATTACGGGTGTCTGGAAAAATAAGTGCAGCGCCTCACAGTGCCCTCTCGCAGAACAGATGCCACCCAGCTGTCTTTTTATAAAAGGAAATAAGTGATCTAATTCCACATGACACGCAATGTGGAGCAGGGATTCTTCAGCGGGGAGTTAATTCACACACAGTTACACGGGTGTTTATGAACTTCTGGGATAATATCAGCAAGGACGTCTTCGATACACGCCTGCTGGAATCTTTGGCTTCTTCTCTGCCTCCCTCACCGTCCTCTTCGCTGTGAATTAGTCGACTGGAAAAATTTGATTATTGATGCTCGAGTTCATTTTCTACAATAATTTTCGCCCGCTCTTTGAAGGGTCCAATGATTCTGGATTTGACAACAGCTGTAACTGGAAACTAGTGAAATTGCTAGTGAATGTAAATTAGCAACAAAATGTATTGGGTGGGAATGAGGTAGAAATAAACATGCAGTGTTTGAGCTGAGACTCACCTGATACCGGGTTGAATCCCGACCGCCAAACGTTTTAGAAACTTTGTCTAAATTAAAATTGACTCGTGGGTTGTAATTTATTCACTCACTCACTCTCTCACTCATCTTCTACCGCTTATCCGAACTACCTCGGGTCACGGGGAGCCTGTGCCTATCTCAGGCGTCATCGGGCATCAAGACAAGATACACCCTGGACGGAGTGCCAACCCATCGCAGGGCACACACACACACACACACTCCCATTCACTCACACAATCACACACTACGGACAATTTTCCAGAGATGCCAATCAACCTACCATGCATGTCTTTGGACCGAGGGAGGAAACCGGAGTATCCGGAGGAAACCCCCGAGGCACGGGGAGAACATGCAAACTCCACACACACAAGGCGGAGGCGGGAATCGAACCCCACAACCCTGGAGGTGTGAGGCAAACGTGCTAACCACTAAGCCACCGTGCCCCCAGGTTGTAATTAATTGAAATATTTTTTTTATAAATATTAAAGCTTTTTATCACTACTTTGCAAGTCGTCGGGGGAAGTCGTGGCCTAATGGTTAGAGAGTTTGACTCCTAACCCTAAGGTTGTGGGTTCGAGTCTCGGGCCGGCAATACCACGACTGAGGTGCCCTTGAGCAAGGCACCAAACCCCCCAACTGCTCCCCGGGCGCCGCAGCATAAATGGCTGCCCACTGCTCCGGGTGTGTGTTCATGGTGTGTGTGTGTGTGTGTGTGTGTGTGCTCACTGCTGTGTGTGTGCACTTTGGATGGGTTAAATGCAGAGAACGAATCCTGAGTATGGGTCACTGTACTTAGCCGTATGTCACGTCATGTCGCTTGATAAATGCAAGTAAGTCACTGTAGAACCAAAAAATCCAGAGTCTGGATAAAACCCAATCGAGCTCCTCAGACTCTTTCAAAGTTAAACCTGAAGTTCAGGTGTTTAAATTGAATCTTTTCCAGCTCTGGTAGGTGAGGATGATGTTGTAATTAATTAACAAGCTACATGTCAAAAATCAAATAAAAGCTGATGAGAGTAATTACTAATGTGTGTGATTTTTTTTAACATTTAGATGTTACCTAAAGTGAGCTGGATATCCCTTGTTTAGACATATAGCATGCAGTACTTCACTGTTAGTGAACATGTCTGCAAAGTTCTCTTTCTCTCTGTCACTCTGGTGTTCCTCTATTTATTCTCCCCCCTGGAACAGTCAGTAGGAACATAATTACCTGTCTGTGGGACTCAGACACTCTATCACTATCTGAGAACTTGGTCAGAATGCAGATTCTTGCGGCCCTTAACACACAGCACAAATAGCAGATGCTCCACTTTGCTAACGGGAGGTCTGGCTGTGATTGCATGAATTATGTTATGACGTTATTGTCTTTCACACTACGTACATCATCAATAGCAGCTTTAATTTAAGGCTTTCTGCTAGCTGCTATGGAGATTATAGTGTTGTTCTTCCATCATTCATGCTCTTCATTCAACCTTCCCAAATTTATGGATCAGGGAAATATCGTGCTGGACATCTGCCAAAGCTTTAACCATAAGTTCTTTGGATGCACTGCATGCTTCTGTATTGTCCACTCGCCGTCCTTCCAGACCAGATTACGTATCTGTACAGTTCTGATAATTCTATGACCGCTGTAGATTTAAGAGTCCAGACATTAGATGACAGGAATGGAACCTGACCTGGCCTTCTGCTGGTGTAGTCCATTTACATCAACGTTTGTTCATTCTGAGATGCTTTTCTGCTCAGCACAGTTCTAAAGACCACCTCCTGTCAGTTCCAATCAGTCTGGCTCTTCTCCTCTGACCTTTCTGATCTACAAGGTGATTCCGCCTGCAGAACTGCCACCGTTCTGTTTAAACTCCAGAGACTGTTGTGTGTGAAAATCCTAGAAAATCAGCAGTTTCTGAAATTGCAAAGCTGCCACATTTATCATGTTTATCAGCTCAGTACGGTATTTGACTCGGTCCAATTAAATCTTTTGCTGAATCCGCATCCGTACCACAGATCACCAGTTGGCAACCCTTGATCTATGTACAACCTTGAACTGGAGAGTATGAATGCAATGTCAGTCACAGCGCCTATTTGTCTGTTACTTTTGCTGGCTTTATTTCCACAAAATGAGTGTGTATGTGTGTGTGTGTGTGTGTGTGAAGAAATGAGTTCACTGGCACCTCCACTCTGTTGCAGATCTGTTTAGCGTGATGTTTAGCACACGACACTAGAGGTCATGCTAAACCCCCGCTGCAGCTCATCAGTCTCCATTCTCTCCAGTATGTCCACTTTCCCATGCTAATCCTGTCCGTCCCTTTCACCTTCATGCTACCTGCCCTACTGCTCTCGTTCCCTCTTTTTCTCTATTATTACTGAAGCAGCTGTTGTCTCCCTGCTTAATGAAGACATATGACAGTGTGAATATGGCCTAGCAAGCACATGAGTGTGTGTCTGTGTGTTGCACTTGTGCGACGGCCTGTATGAGGCTATACTGTACTGTAAGACACACAAAAGAAACAAAATGAAAGAGTCTCCAGTATGAATGCTTTGCAAAAGCAAGTGATTTTGTCATATTATTGTCTTATAAGACAGACAGACAGACAGAATGTGAGATATCTGGCTATCATCCCGCACCTTTATCGATGAGTAGATTGAAGAGAGAGGCATTGGTGAAGAAGAACAGGTAGGCGAACATCTGGCTCTGGATCTCAGCATGGACCTGATATTGCTGCATGAGATCGGCTGTGGTCTGAAAAACACACAGAGCCCGACGAACGGCCTCGGGCATGACACACACATTGCACGTGCACGTCCGTGCACCCGTCGTTCGCCGGCACGCCTCTGACGACGACTCACCTCCAAAAGGGCTGCAGTCCAGCAAGGCTGGCAACACCACGTACAATGACTGGAGGAGAAGTGTACAAAAACACAACACACATACACACTGACTGAC